>NW_027412181.1:0-58082 GCF_047663935.1 Musca autumnalis | reverse complement strand
CTTTTCCCATAAAAAAGTTCACCGGGCATGACTTTCCCAGTACAAAAGATCACCGGGCATGACTTTCCCAATACAAAAGTTCACCGGGCATGACATTCCCAATACAAAAGTTCACCGGGCATGACTTTTCCCATACAAAAGTTGTCCGGGCATGACTTTCCCAATACAAAAGATCACCGGGCATGACTTTCCCAATACAAAAGTTCAACGGGGATGACTTTTCCAGTACAAAAGATCACCGGACATGACTTTTCCCATACAAAAGTTCACCGGGCATGACTTTCCCAGTACAAAAGTTCACCGGGCATGACTTTCCCAATACAAAAGTTCACCGGGCATGACTTTCCCAATACAAAAGTTCACCGGGCATGACTTTTCCAGTACAAAAGTTCACCGGGCATGACTTTCCCAATACAAAAGTTCACCGGGCATGACTTTCCCAATACAAAAGATCACCGGGCATGACTTTCCCAATACAAAAGTTCACCGGGCATGACTTTTCCCATACAAAAGTTGACCGGGCATGACTTTTCCCATACAAAAGTTGACCGGGCATGACTTTCCCAGTACAAAAGTTCACCGGGCATGACTTTCCCAATACAAAAGTTCACCGGGCATGACTTTCCCAATACAAAAGTTCACCGGGCATGACTTTCCCAATACAAAAGTTCACCGGGCATGACTTTCCCAGTACAAAAGTTCACCGGGCATGACTTTTCCCATACAAAAGTTCACCGGGCATGACTTTCCCAGTACAAAAGATCACCGGGCATGACTTTCCCAATACAAAAGTTCACCGGGCATGACTTTCCCAATACAAAAGTTCACCGGGCATGACTTTCCCAATACAAAAGTTCACCGGGCATGACTTTCCCAATACAAAAGTTCACCGGGCATGACTTTCCCAGTACAAAAGATCACCGGGCATGACTTTCCCAGTACAAATGTTCACCGGGCATGACTTTCCCAATACAAAAGTTCACCGGGCATGACTTTTCCCATACAAAAGTTCACCGGGCATGACTTTCCCAGTACAAAAGATCACCGGGCATGACTTTCCCAATACAAAAGTTGACCGGGCATGACTTTCCCAATACAAAAGTTGACCGGGCATGACTTTCCCAATACAAAAGTTTACCGGGCATGACTTTCCCAATACAAAAGTTCACCGGGCATGACTTTCCCAATACAAAAGTTCACCGGGCATGACTTTCCCAATACAAAAGTTCACCGGGCATGACTTTCCCAGTACAAAAGTTCACCGGGCATGACTTTCCCAATACAAAAGTTCACCGGGCATGACTTTCCCAATACAAAAGTTCACCGGGCCTGACTTTTCCCATACAAAAGTTCACCGGGCATGACTTTCCCAATACAAAAGTTCACCGGGCATGACTTTTCCCATACAAAAGTTCACCGGGCATGACTTTCCCAATACAAAAGTTGACCGGGCATGACTTTCCCAGTACAAAAGATCACCGGGCATGACTTTTCCCATACAAAGGTTCACCGGGCATGACTTTCCCAATACAAAAGTTCACCGGGCATGACTTTCCCAGTACAAAAGATCACCGGGCATGACTTTTCCCATACAAAAGTTCACCGGGCATGACTTTCCCAGTACAAAAGATCACCGGGCATGACTTTCCCAATACAAAAGTTCACCGGGCATGACTTTCCCATTACAAAAGTTCACCGGGCATGACTTTTCCCATACAAAAGTTGTCCGGGCATGACTTTCCCAATACAAAAGATCACCGGGCATGACTTTCCCAATACAAAAGTTCAACGGGCATGACTTTTCCAGTACAAAAGATCACCGGACATGACTTTTCCCATACAAAAGTTCACCGGGCATGACTTTCCCAGTACAAAAGTTCACCGGGCATGACTTTCCCAATACAAAAGTTCACCGGGCATGACTTTCCCAATACAAAAGTTCACCGGGCATGACTTTCCCAGTACAAAAGTTCACCGGGCATGACTTTCCCAATACAAAAGTTCACCGGGCATGACTTTCCCAATACAAAAGATCACCGGGCATGACTTTCCCAATACAAAAGTTGACCGGGCATGACTTTTCCCATACAAAAGTTGACCGGGCATGACTTTTCCCATACAAAAGTTGACCGGGCATGACTTTCCCAGTACAAAAGTTGACCGGGCATGACTTTCCCAATACAAAAGTTGACCGGGCATGACTTTCCCAATACAAAATTTCACCGGGCATGACTTTCCCAATACAAAACTTCACCGGGCATGACTTTCCCAATACAAAAGTTCACCGGGCATGACTTTCCCAATACAAAAGTTCACCGGGCATGACTTTCCCAGCACAAAAGTTCACCGGGCATGACTTTTCCCATACAAAAGTTCACCGGGCATGACTTTCCCAGTACAAAAGATCACCGGGCATGACTTTCCCAATACAAAAGTTCACCGGGCATGACTTTCCCAATACAAAAGTTCACCGGGCATGACTTTCCCAATACAAAAGTTCACCGGGCATGACTTTCCCAATACAAAAGTTCACCGGGCATGACTTTCCCAGTACAAAAGATCACCGGGCATGACTTTCCCAGTACAAATGTTCACCGGGCATGACTTTCCCAATACAAAAGTTCACCGGGCATGACTTTTTCCATACAAAAGTTCACCGGGCATGACTTTCCCAGTACAAAAGATCACCGGGCATGACTTTCCCAATACAAAAGTTCACCGGGCATGACTTTCCCAATACAAAAGTTCACCGGGCATGACTTTCCCAATACAAAAGATCACCGGGCATGACTTTCCCAATACAAAAGTTCACCGGGCATGACTTTCCCAGTACAAAAGTTCACCGGGCATGACTTTCCCAATACAAAAGTTCACCGGGCATGACTTTCCCAATACAAAAGTTCACCGGGCCTGACTTTTCCCATACAAAAGTTCACCGGGCATGACTTTCCCAATACAAAAGTTCATCGGGCATGACTTTTCCCATACAAAAGTTCACCGGGCATGACTTTCCCAATACAAAAGTTGACCGGGCATGACTTTCCCAGTACAAAAGATCACCGGGCATGACTTTTCCCATACAAAAGTTCACCGGGCATGACTTTTCCCGTACAAAAGTTCACCGGGCATGACTTTCCCAATACAAAAGTTCACCGGGCATGACTTTCCCAATATAAAAGTTCACCGGGCATGACTTTCCCAGTACAAAAGATCACCGGGCATGACTTTCCCAATACAAAAGTTGACCGGGCATGACTTTCCCAATACAAAAGTTCACCGGGCATGACTTTCCCAGTACAAAAGTTCACCGGGCATGACTTTCCCAATACAAAAGTTGACCGGGCATGACTTTCCCAATACAAAAGTTCACCGGGCATGACTTTCCCAGTACAAAAGATCACCGGGCATGACTTTCCCAATACAAAAGTTCACCGGGCATGACTTTCCCAATACAAAAGTTCACCGGGCATGACTTTCCCAGTACAAATGTTCACCGGGCATGACTTTCCCAATACAAAAGTTCACCGGGCATGACTTTCCCAGTACAAAAGATCACCGGGCATGACTTTCCCAATACAAAAGTTGACCGGGCATGACTTTCCCAGTACAAAAGATCACCGGGCATGACTTTCCCAATACAAAAGTTGACCGGGCATGACTTTCCCAATACAAAAGTTCACCGGGCATGACTTTCCCAGTACAAAAGATCACCGAGCATGACTTTTCCCATACAAAAGTTGACCGGGCATGACTTTCCCAATACAAAAGTTCACCGGGCATGACTTTCCCAGTACAAAAGTTCACCGGGCATGACTTTCCCAATACAAAAGTTGACCGGGCATGACTTTCCCAGTACAAAAGATCACCGGGCATGACTTTCCCAATACAAAAGTTCACCAGGCATGACTTTCCCAATACAAAAGTTCACCGGGCATGACTTTCCCAATACAAAAGTTCACCGGGCATGACTTTCCCAATACAAAAGTTGACCGGGCATGACTTTCCCAATACAAAAGTTCACCGGGCATGACTTTCCCATACAAAAGTTCACCGGGCATGACTTTCCCAGTACAAAAGATCACCGGGCATGACTTTCCCAGTACAAAAGATCACCGGGCATGACTTTCCCAATACAAAAGTTCACCGGGCATGACTTTCCCAATACAAAAGTTCACCGGGCATGACTTTCCCAGTACAAAAGATCACCGGGCATGACTTTCCCAATACAAAAGTTAACCGGGCATGACTTTCCCAGAACAAATGTTCACCGGGCATGACTTTCCCAATACAAAAGTTCACCGGGCATGACTTTTCCCATACAAAAGTTCACCGGGCATGACTTTCCCAATACAAAAGTTCACCGGGCATGACTTTTCCCATACAAAAGTTCACCGCGCATGACTTTTCCCAGTACAAATGTTCACCGGGCATGACTTTCCCAATACAAAAGTTCACCGGGCATGACTTTCCCAATACAAAAGTTCACCGGGCATGACTTTCCCAATACAAAAGTTCACCGGGCATGACTTTCCCAATACAAAAGTTCACCGGGCATGACTTTCCCAATACAAGGGCATGACTTTCCCAATACAAAAGTTGACCGGGCATGACTTTCCCAATACAAAAGTTCACCGGGCATGACTTTTCCCATACAAAAGTTCACCGGGCATGACTTTTCCCATACAAAAGTTCACCGGGCATGACTTTTCCCATACAAAAGTTCACCGGGCATGACTTTCCCAGTACAAAAGATCACCGGGCATGACTTTTCCCATACAAAAGTTGACCGGGCATGACTTTCCCAATACAAAAGTTCATCGGGCATGACTTTTCCCATACAAAAGTTGACCGGGCATGACTTTCCCAATACAAAAGTTGACCGGGCATGACTTTCCCAATACAAAAGTTCACCGGGCATGACTTTTCCCATACAAAAGTTCACCGGGCATGACTTTTCCCATACAAAAGTTCACCGGGCATGACTTTCCCAATACAAAAGTTGACCGGGCATGACTTTCCCAATACAAAAGATCACTGGGCATGACTTTCCCAATACAAAAGTTCACCGGGCATGACTTTCCCAATACAAAAGTTCACCGGGCATGACTTTCCCAATACAAAAGTTCACCGGGCATGACTTTTCCCATACAAAAGTTCACCGGGCATGAATTTTCCCATACAAAAGTTCACCGGGCATGACTTTCCCAATACAAAAGTTGACAGTGCATGACTTTCCCAATACAAAAGTTCACCGGGCATGACTTTTCCCATACAAAAGTTCACCGGGCATGACTTTTCCCATACAAATGTTCACCGGGCATGACATTCCCAATAAAAAAGTTCACCGGACATGACTTTTCCCATACAAAAGTTCACCGGGCATGACTTTCCCAATACAAAAGTTCACCGGGCATGACTTTCCCAATACAAAAGTTGACCGGGCATGACTTTCCCAATACAAAAGTTCACCGGGCATGACTTTTCCCATACAAAAGTTCACCGGGCATGACTTTCCCAATACAAAAGTTCACCGGGCATGACTTTCCCAATACAAAAGTTCGCCGGGCATGACTTTCCCAATACAAAAGTTCACCGGGCATGACTTTCCCAATACAAAAGTTCACCGGGCATGACTTTCCCAATACAAAAGTTCACCGGGCATGACTTTTCCCATACAAAAGTTCACCGGGCATGACTTTTCCCATACAAAAGTTCACCGGGCATGACTTTTCCCATACAAAAGTTCACCGGGCATGACTTTCCCAGTACAAAAGATCACCGGGCATGACTTTCCCAGTACAAAAGATCACCGGGCATGACTTTCCCCATACAAAAGTTCACCGGGCATGACTTTCCCAATACAAAAGTTGACCGGGCATGACTTTCCCAATACAAAAGTTCACCGGGCATGACTTTTCCCATACAAAAGTTGACCGGGCATGACTTTCCCAATACAAAAGTTCACCGGGCATGACTTTCCCAATACAAAAGTTCACCGGGCATGACTTTCCCAATACAAAAGTTCACGGGCATGACTTTTACAATACAAAAGTTCACCGGGCATGACTTTCCCAATACAAAAGTTCACCGGGCATGACTTTCCCAGTACAAAAGTTGACCGGGCATGACTTTCCCAATACAAAAGTTCACCGGGCATGACTTTTCCCATACAAAAGTTGACCGGGCATGACTTTCCCAATACAAAAGTTCACCGGGCATGACTTTCCCAATACAAAAGTTCACCGGGCATGACTTTCCCAGTACAAAAGTTCACCGGGCATGACTTTCCCAGTACAAAAGTTCACCGGGCATGACTTTTCCCATACAAAAGTTCACCGGGCATGACTTTCCGAATACAAAAGTTCAGAGGGCATGACTTTCCCAGTACAAAAGATCACCGGGCATGACTTTTCCCAGTACAAAAGTTCACCGGGCATGACTTTCCCAATACAAAAGTTCACCGGGCATGACTTTCCCAATACAAAAGTTCACCGGGCATGACTTTCCCAATACAAGGGCATGACTTTCCCAATACAAAAGTTGAGCGGGCATGACTTTCCCAATACAAAAGTTCACCGGGCATGACTTTCCCAGTACAAAAGATCACCGGGCATGATTTTCCCAGTACAAAAGTTCACCGCGCATGACTTTCCCAATACAAAAGTTCACCGGGCATGACTTTTCCCATACAAAAGTTGACCGGGCTTGACTTTTCCCATACAAAAGTTCACCGGGCATGACTTTCCCAATACAAAAGTTCACCGGGCATGACTTTCCCAATACAAAAGTTCACCGGGCATGACTTTTCCCATACAAAAGTTCACCTGGCATGACTTTTCCCATACAAATGTTCACCGGGCATGACTTTCCCAATACAAAAGTTCACCGGGCATGACTTTTCCCATACAAAAGTTCACCCTCATGACTTTCCCAATACAAAAGTTCACCGGGCATGACTTCCCAATACAAAAGTTGACCGGGCATGACTTTCCCAATACAAAAGTTCACCGGGCATGACTTTTCCCATACAAAAGTTCACCGGGCATGACTTTTCCCATACAAGTGTTCACCGGGCATGACTTTCCCAATACAATTTTCCCATACAAAAGTTCACCGGGCATGACTTTCCCAATACAAAAGTTCACCGGGCATGACTTTCCCAGTACAAAAGTTAACCGGGCATGACTTTCCCAATACAAAAGTTCACCGGGCATGACTTTCCCAATACAAAAGTTCACCGGGCATGACTTTTCCCATACAAAAGTTCACCGGGCATGACTTTCCCAGTACAAAAGATCACCGGGCATGACTTTCCCAGTACAAAAGTTGACCGGGCATGACTTTCCCAATACAAAAGTTCACCGGGCATGACTTTTCCCATACAAAAGTTCACCGGGCATGACTTTCCCAATACAAAAGTTCACCGGGCATGACTTTCCCAGTACAAAAGATCACCGGGCATGACTTTCCCAATACAAAAGTTGACCGGGCATGACTTTCCCAATACAAAAGTTGACCGGGCATGACTTTCCCAATACAAAAGTTCACCGGGCATGACTTTCCCAGTACAAAAGATCACCGGGCATGACTTTCCCAATACAAAAGTTGACCGGGCATGACTTTCCCAATACAAAAGTTGACCGGGCATAACTTTCCCAATACAAAAGTTCACCGGGCATGACTTTCCCAGTACAAAAGATCACCGGGCATGACTTTCCCAATACAAAAGTTGACCGGGCATGACTTTCCCAATACAAAAGTTCACCGGGCATGACTTTTCCCATACAAAAGTTCACCGGGCATGACTTTTCCCATACAAAAGTTCACCGGGCATGACTTTCCCAATACAAAAGTTCACCGGGCATGACTTTCCCAGTACAAAAGTTCACCGGGCGTGACTTTCCCAATACAAAAGTTGACCGGGCATGACTTTCCCAATACAAAAGTTCACCGGGCATGACTTTCCCAATACAAAAGTTGACCGGGCATAACTTTCCCAATACAAAAGTTCACCGGGCATGACTTTCCCAATACAAAAGTTGACCGGGCATGACTTTCCCAATACAAAAGTTGACCGGGCATGACTTTCTCAGTACAAAAGTTCACCGGGCATGACTTTCCCAGTACAAAAGTTCACCGGGCATGACTTTCCCAATACAAAAGTTGACCGGGCATGACTTTCCCAATACAAAAGTTCACCGGGCATGACTTTCCCAATACAAAAGTTTCCCGGGCATGACTTTCCCAATACAAAAGTTCACCGGGCATGACTTTTACCATACAAAAGTTGACCGGGCATGACTTTCCCAATACAAAAGTTCACCGGGCATGACTTTCCCAGTACAAAAGTTCACCGGGCATGACTTTCCTAATACAAAAGTTGACCGGGCATGACTTTCCCAATACAAAAGTTCACCGGGCATGACTTTTCCCATACAAAAGTTGACCGGGCATGACTTTCCCAGTACAAAAGATCACCGGGCATGACTTTTCCCATACAAAAGTTCACCGGGCATGACTTTCCCAGTACAAAAGATTACCGGGCATGACATTCCCAATACAAAAGTTCACGGGGCATGACTTTCCCAATACAAAAGTTGACCGGGCATGACTTTCCCAATACAAAAGTTCACCGGGCATGACTTTCCCAGTACAAAAGATCACCGGGCATGACTTTCCCAATACAAAAGTTCACCGGGCATGACTTTTCCCATACAAAAGTTCACCGGGCATGACTTTCCCAATACAAAAGTTCACCGGGCATGACTTTCCCAGTACAAAAGATCACCGGGCATGACTTTCCCAATACAAAAGTTGACCGGGCATGACTTTCCCAATACAAAAGTTCACCGGGCATGACTTTCCCAGTACAAAAGTTCACCGGGCATGACTTTCCTAATACAAAAGTTGACCGGGCATGACTTTCCCAATACAAAAGTTCACCGGGCATGACTTTCCCAATACAAAAGTTCACCGGGCATGACTTTCCCAGTACAAAAGTTCACCGGGCATGACTTTCCCAATACGAAAGTTCACCGGGCATGACTTTCCCAATACGAAAGTTCACCGGGCATGACTTTCCCAATACAAAAGTTCACCGGGCATGACTTTCCCAATACAAAAGTTCACCGGGCATGACTTTCCCAATACAAAAGTTCACCGGGCATGACTTTCCCAATACAAAAGTTCACCGGCATGACTTTCCCAGTACAAAAGTTCACCGGGCATGACTTTCCTAATACAAAAGTTGACCGGGCATGACTTTCCCAATACAAAAGTTCACCGGGCATGACTTTTCCCATACAAAAGTTGACCGGGCATGACTTTCCTAGTACAAAAGATCACCGGGCATGACTTTTCCCATACAAAAGTTCACCGGGGATGACTTTCCCAGTACAAAAGATCACCGGGCATGACTTTCCCAATACAAAAGTTGACCGGGCATGACTTTCCCAATACAAAAGTTGACCGGACATGACTTTCCCAATACAAAAGTTCACCGGGCATGACTTTCCCAGTACAAAAGATCACCGGGCATGACTTTCCCAATGCAAAAGTTGACCGGGCATGACTTTCCCAATACAAAACTTCACCGGGCATGACTTTTCCCATACAAAAGTTCACCGGGCATGACTTTTCCCATACAAAAGTTCACCGGGCATGACTTTCCCAATACAAAAGTTGACCGGGCATGACTTTCCCAGTACAAAAGTTCACCAAGCATGACTTTCCCAATACAAAAGTTGACCGGGCATGACTTTCCCAATACAAAAGTTCACCGGGCATGACTTTCCCAATACAAAAGTTCACCGGGCATGACTTTCCCAATACAAAAGTTCACCGGGCATCACTTTCCCAATACAAAAGTTCACCGGGCATGACTTTCCCAATACAAAAGTTCACCGGGCATGACTTTCCCAATACAAAAGTTGACCGGGCATGACTTTTCCAATACAAAAGTTCACCGGGCATGACTTTCCCAATACAAAAGTTGACCGGGCATGACTTTCCCAATACAAAAGTTCACCGGTCATGACTTTCCCAATACAAAAGTTCACCGGGCATGACTTTCCCAATACAAAAGTTCACCGGGCATGACTTTCCCAATACAAAAGTTCACCGGGCATGACTTTCCCAATACAAAAGTTCACCGGGCATGACTTTCCCAATACAAAAGTTCACCGAGCATGACTTTCCCAGTACAAAAGTTCACCGGGCATGACTTTCCCAATACAAAAGTTCACCGGGCATGACTTTCCCAATACGAAAGTTCACCGGGCATGACTTTCCCAATACAAAAGTTCACCGGGCATGACTTTCCCAATACAAAAGTTCACCGGGCATGACTTTCCCAATACAAAAGTTCACCGGGCATGACTTTCCCAATACAAAAGTTCACCGGGCATGACTTTCCCAATACAAAAGTTCACCGGGCATGACTTTCCCAATACAAAAGATCACCGGGCATGACTTTCCCAGTACAAAAGTTCACCGGGCATGACTTTCCCAGTACAAAAGATCACCGGGCATGACTTTCCCAATACAAAAGTTCACCGGGCATGACTTACCCAGTACAAAAGATCACCGGGCATGACTTTCCCAATACAAAAGTTGACCGGGCATGACTTTCCCAATACAAAAGTTCACCGGGTATGACTTTCCCAATACAAAAGTTGACCGGGCATGACTTTCCCAATACAAAAGTTCACCGGGCATGACTTTCCCAGTACAAAAGTTCACCGGGCATGACTTTCCCAATACAAAAGTTCACCGGGCATGACTTTCCCAGTACAAAAGATCACCGGGCATGACTTTCCCAATACAAAAGTTCACCGGGCATGACTTTCCCAATACAAAAGTTCACCGGGCATGACTTTCCCAATACAAAAGTTCACCGGGCATGACTTTCCCAATACAAAAGTTGACCGGGCATGACTTTCCCAATACAAAAGTTGACCGGGCATGACTTTCCCAATACAAAAGTTCACCGGGCATGACTTTCCCAATACAAAAGTTCACCGGGCATGACTTTCCCAATACAAAAGTTCACCGGGCATGACTTTCCCAATACAAAAGTTCACCGGGCATGACTTTCCCAATACAAAAGTTCACCGGGCATGACTTTCCCAATACAAAAGTTCACCGGGCATGACTTTCCCAATACAAAAGTTCACCGGGCATGACTTTCCCAATACAAAAGTTCACCGGGCATGACTTTCCCAATACAAAAGATCACCGGGCATGACTTTCCCAGTACAAAAGTTCACCGGGCATGACTTTCCCAGTACAAAAGATCACCGGGCATGACTTTCCCAATACAAAAGTTGACCGGGCATGACTTTCCCAGTACAAAAGATCACCGGGCATGACTTTCCCAATACAAAAGTTCACCGGGCATGACTTTCCCAATACATAAGTTCACCGGGCATGACTTTCCCAATACAAAAGTTGACCGGGCATGACTTTCCCAATACAAAAGTTGACCGGGCATGACTTTCCCAATACAAAAGTTGACCGGGCATGACTTTCCCAATACAAAAGTTGACCGGGCATGACTTTCCCAATACAAAAGTTCACCGGGCATGACTTTCCCAATACAAAAGTTCACCGGGCATGACTTTCCCAATACAAAAGTTCACCGGGCATGACTTTCCCAATACAAAAGTTCACCGGGCATGACTTTCCCAATACAAAAGTTCACCGGGCATGACTTTCCCAATACAAAAGTTCACCGGGCATGACTTTCCCAATACAAAAGTTCACCGGGCATGACTTTCCCAATACAAAAGTTCACCGGGCATGACTTTCCCAATACAAAAGATCACCGGGCATGACTTTCCCAGTACAAAAGTTCACCGGGCATGACTTTCCCAGTACAAAAGATCACCGGGCATGACTTTCCCAATACAAAAGTTGACCGGGCATGACTTTCCCAATACAAAAGTTCACCGGGCATGACTTTCCCAATACAAAAGTTGACCGGGCATGACTTTCCCAATACAAAAGTTCACCGGGCATGACTTTCCCAATACAAAAGTTCACCGGGCATGACTTTTCCCATACAAAACTTCACCGGGAATGACTTTCCCAATACAAAAGTTCACCGGGCATGACTTTCCCAGTACAAAAGATCACCGGGAATGACTTTCCCAATACAAAAGTTGACCGGGCATGACCTTCCCAATACAAAAGTTCACCGGGCATGAATTTCCCAGTACAAAAGATCACCGGGCATGACTTTCCCAATACAAAAGTTCACCGGGCATGACTTTCCCAATACAAAAGTTCACCGGGCATGACTTTTCCCATACAAAAGTTCACCGTGCATGACTTTCCCAGTACAAAAGATCACCGGGCATGACTTTCCCAATACAAAAGTTGACCGGGCATGACTTTCCCAATACAAAAGTTCACCGGGCATGACTTTCCCAGTACAAAAGTTCACCGGGCATGACTTTCCCAATACAAAAGTTCACCGGGCATGACTTTCCCAATACAAAAGTTCACCGGGCATGACTTTCCCAATACAAAAGTTCACCGGGCATGACTTTCCCAATACAAAAGTTCACCGGGCATGACTTTCCCAATACAAAAGATCACCGGGCATGACTTTCCCAATACAAAAGTTCACCGGGCATGACTTTCCCAATACAAAAGTTCACCGGGCATGACTTTCCCAATACAAAAGTTCACCGGGCATGACTTTCCCAATACAAAAGTTCACCGGGCATGACTTTCCCAATACAAAAGTTCACCGGGCATGACTTTCCCAATACAAAAGTTCACCGGGCATGACTTTCCCAATACAAAAGTTCACCGGGCATGACTTTCCCAATACAAAAGTTCACCGGGCATGACTTTCCCAATACAAAAGTTCACCGGGCATGACTTTCCCAATACAAAAGATCACCGGGCATGACTTTCCCAGTACAAAAGTTCACCGGGCATGACTTTCCCAGTACAAAAGATCACCGGGCATGACTTTCCCAATACAAAAGTTGACCGGGCATGACTTTCCCAGTACAAAAGATCACCGGTCATGACTTTCCCAATACAAAAGTTCACCGGGCATGACTTTCCCAATACAAAAGTTCACCGGGCATGACTTTCCCAATACAAAAGTTGACCGGGCATGACTTTCCCAATACAAAAGTTGACCGGGCATGACTTTCCCAATACAAAAGTTCACCGGGCATGACTTTCCCAATACAAAAGTTGACCGGGCATGACTTTCCCAATACAAAAGTTCACCGGGCATGACTTTCCCAATACAAAAGTTCACCGGGCATGACTTTCCCAATACAAAAGTTCACCGGGCATGACTTTCCCAATACAAAAGTTCACCGGGCATGACTTTCCCAATACAAAAGTTCACCGGGCATGACTTTCCCAATACAAAAGTTCACCGGGCATGACTTTCCCAATACAAAAGTTCACCGGGCATGACTTTCCCAATACAAAAGTTGACCGGGCATGACTTTCCCAATACAAAAGATCACCGGGCATGACTTTCCCAGTACAAAAGTTCACCGGGCATGACTTTCCCAGTACAAAAGATCACCGGGCATGACTTTCCCAATACAAAAGTTGACCGGGCATGACTTTCTCAATAAAAAAGTTCACCGGGCATGACTTTCCCAATACAAAAGTTGACCGGGCATGACTTTCCCAATACAAAAGTTCACCGGGCATGACTTTCCCAATACAAAAGTTCACCGGGCATGACTTTTCCCATACAAAACTTCACCGGGAATGACTTTCCCAATACAAAAGTTCACCGGGCATGACTTTCCCAGTACAAAAGATCACCGGGAATGACTTTCCCAATACAAAAGTTGACCGGGCATGACCTTCCCAATACAAAAGTTCACCGGGCATGAATTTCCCAGTACAAAAGATCACCGGGCATGACTTTCCCAATACAAAAGTTCACCGGGCATGACTTTCCCAATACAAAAGTTCACCGGGCATGACTTTTCCCATACAAAAGTTCACCGTGCATGACTTTCCCAGTACAAAAGATCACCGGGCATGACTTTCCCAATACAAAAGTTGACCGGGCATGACTTTCCCAATACAAAAGTTCACCGGGCATGACTTTCCCAGTACAAAAGTTCACCGGGCATGACTTTCCCAATACAAAAGTTCACCGGGCATGACTTTCCCAATACAAAAGTTCACCGGGCATGACTTTCCCAATACAAAAGTTCACCGGGCATGACTTTCCCAATACAAAAGTTCACCGGGCATGACTTTCCCAATACAAAAGATCACCGGGCATGACTTTCCCAATACAAAAGTTCACCGGGCATGACTTTCCCAGTACAAAAGATCACCGGGCATGACTTTCCTAATACAAAAGTTCACCGGGCATGACTTTCCCAATACAAAAGTTCACCGGGCATGACTTACCCAATACAAAAGTTGACCGGGCATGACTTTCCCAATACAAAAGTTGACCGGGCATGACTTTCCCAATACAAAAGTTCACCGGGCATGACTTTCCCAATACAAAAAATGACCGGGCATGACTTTCCCAATACAAAAGTTCACCGGGCATGACTTTCCCAATACAAAAGTTCACCGGGCATGACTTTCCCAATACAAAAGTTCACCGGGCATGACTTTCCCAATACAAAAGTTCACCGGGCATGACTTTCCCAATACAAAAGTTCACCGGGCATGACTTTCCCAATACAAAAGTTCACCGGGCATGACTTTCCCAATACAAAAGTTCACCGGGCATGACTTTCCCAGTACAAAAGATCACCGGGCATGACTTTCCCAGTACAAAAGTTCACCGGGCATGACTCTCCCAATACAAAAGTTCACCGGGCATGACTTTCCCAATACAAAAGTTCACCGGGCATGACTTTCCCAGTACAAAAGTTCACCGGGCATGACTTTCCCAATACAAAAGATCACCGGGCATGACTTTCCCAATACAAAAGTTGACCGGGCATGACTTTCCCAGTACAAAAGTTGACCGGGCATGACTTTCCCAATACAAAAGTTGACCGGGCATGACTTTCCCAATACAAAAGTTGACCGGGCATGACTTTCCCAATACAAAAGTTCACCGGGCATGACTTTCCCAATAAAAAAGTTCACCGGGCATGACTTTCCCAGTACAAAAGTTCACCGGGCATGACTTTCCCAATACAAAAGTTGACCGGGCATGACTTTTCCCATACAAAAGTTCACCTGGCATGACTTTCCAGTACAAAAGATCACCGGGCATGACTTTCCCAATACAAAAGTTCACCGGGCATGACTTTCCCAATACAAAAGTTGACCGGGCATGACTTTCCCAATACAAAAGTTCACCGGGCATGACTTTCCCAATACAAAAGTTCACCGGGCATGACTTTCCCAATACAAAAGTTCACCGGGCATGACTTTTTCCATACAAAAGTTCACCGGGCATGACTTTCACAGTACAAAAGATCACCGGGCATGACTTTCCCAATACAAAAGTTCACCGGGCATGACTTTCCCAATACAAAAGTTCACCGGGCATGACTTTCCCAATACAAAAGTTGACCGGGCATGACTTTCCCAGTACAAAAGATCACCGGGCATGACTTTCCCAATACAAAAGTTGACCGGGCATGACTTTCCCAACACAAAAGTTCACCGGGCATGACTTTCCCAATACAAAAGTTCACCGGGCATGACTTTCCCAATACAAATTTCACCGGGCATGACTTTCCCAGTACAAAAGATCACCGGGCATGACTTTCCCAGTACAAAAGATCACCGGGCATGACTTTCCCAATACAAAAGTTGACCGGGCATGACTTTCCCAATACAAAAGTTCACCGGGCATGACTTTTCCCATACAAAAGTTCACCGGGCATGACTTTCCCAATACAAAAGTTGACCGGGCATGACTTCCCCAATACAAAAGTTCACCGGGCATGACTTTCCCAATACAAAAGTTCACCGGGCATGGCTTTTCCCATACAAATTTGACCGGGCATGACTTTCCCAATACAAAAGTTCACCGGGCATGGCTTTTCCCATACAAATTTGACCGGGCATGACTTTCCCAATACAAAAGTTCACCGGAGATGACTTTTCCCATGCAAAAGTTCACCGGGCATGACTTTCCCAATACAAAAGTTCACCGGGCATGACTTTTCCCATACAAAAGTTCACCGGGCATGACTTTCCCAATACAAAAGTTCACCGGGCATGACTTTCCCAATACAAAAGTTCACCGGGCATGACTTTCCCAGTACAAAAGATCACCGGGCATGACTTTCCCAATACAAAAGTTCACCGGGCATGACTTTCCCAGTACAAAAGTTCACCGGGCATGACTTTCCTAATACAAAAGTTGACCGGGCATGACTTTCCCAGTACAAAAGATCACCGGGCATGACTTTTCCCATACAAAAGTTCACCGGGCATGACTTTCCCAGTACAAAAGATCACCGGGCATGACTTTCCCAATACAAAAGTTCACCGGGCATGACTTTCCCAATACAAAAGTTCACCGGGCATGACTTTCCCAATACAAAAGTTCACCGGGCATGACTTTCCCAGTACAAAAGATCACCGGGCATGACTTTCCCAATACAAAAGTTGACCGGGCATGACTTTCCCAATACAAAAGTTGACCGGGCATGACTTTCCCAATACAAAAGTTGACCGGGCATGACTTTCCCAATACAAAAGTTCACCGGGCATGACTTTCCCAATACAAAAGTTGACCGGGCATGACTTTCCCAATACAAAAGTTCACCGGGCATGACTTTCCCAATACAAAAGTTCACCGGGCATGACTTTCCCAATACAAAAGTTCACCGGGCATGACTTTCCCAATATAAAAGTTCACCGGGCATGACTTTCCCAATACAAAAGTTCACTGGGCATGACTTTCCCAATACAAAAGTTCACCGGGCATGACTTTCCCAGTACAAAAGTTCACCGGGCATGACTTTCCCAATACAAAAGTTCAC
This sequence comes from Musca autumnalis, assembly GCF_047663935.1. Classification (NCBI taxonomy): domain Eukaryota; kingdom Metazoa; phylum Arthropoda; class Insecta; order Diptera; family Muscidae; genus Musca; species Musca autumnalis. The sequence goes on along the minus strand of NW_027412181.1, from coordinate 41,115 downwards.
CGGGCATGACTTTCCCAATACAAAAGTTCACCGGGCATGACTTTCCCAGTACAAAAGATCACCGGGCATGACTTTCCCAATACAAAAGTTCACCGGGCATGACTTTCCCAATACAAAAGTTGACCGGGCATGACTTTCCCAATACAAAAGATCACCGGGCATGACTTTCCCAATACAAAAGTTCACCGGGCATGACTTTCCCAATACAAAAGTTGACCGGGCATGACTTTCCCAATACAAAAGTTCACCGGGCATGACTTTCCCAATACAAAAGTTCACCGGGCATGACTTTCCCAATACAAAAGTTCACCGGGCATGACTTTCCCAATACAAAAGTTCACCGGGCATGACTTTCCCAATACAAAAGTTCACCGCGCATGACTTTCCCAATACAAAAGTTCACCGGGCATGACTTTCCCAATACAAAAGTTCACCGGGCATGACTTTCCCAGTACAAAAGTTCACCGGGCATGACTTTCCCAATACAAAAGTTCACCGGGCATGACTTTCCCAATACAAAACTTCACCGGGCATGACTTTCCCAATACAAAAGTTCACCGGGCATGACTTTCCCAATACAAAAGTTCACCGTGCATGACTTTCCCAGTACAAAAGTTCACCGGGCATGACTTTCCCAATACAAAAGTTCACCGGGCATGACTTTCCCAATACAAAAGTTCACCGGGCATGACTTTCCCAGTACAAAAGATCACCGGGCATGACTTTCCCAATACAAAAGTTGACCGGGCATGACTTTCCCAATACAAAAGTTCACCGGGCATGACTTTCCCAGTACAAAAGTTCACCGGGCATGACTTTCCCCATACTTTCCCAGTACAAAAGATCACCGGGCATGACTTTCCCAATACAAAATTTGACCGGGCATGACTTTCCCAATACAAAAGTTCACCGGGCATGACTTTCCCAATACAAAAGTTCACCGGGCATGACTTTCCCAATACAAAAGTTGACCGGGCATGACTTTCCCAATACAAAAGTTCACCGGGCATGACTTTCCCAATACAAAAGTTCACCGGGCATGACTTTCCCAATACAAAACTTGACCGGGCATGACTTTCCCAATACAAAAGTTCACCGGGCATGACTTTCCCAATACAAAAGTTCACCGGGCATGACTTTCCCAATACAAAAGTTGACCGGGCATGACTTTCCCAATACAAAAGTTCACCGGGCATGACTTTCCCAATACAAAAGTTCACCGGGCATGACTTTCCCAATACAAAAGTTCACCGGGCATGACTTTCCCAATACAAAAGTTGACCGGGCATGACTTTCCCAATACAAAAGTTCACCGGGCATGACTTTCCCAATACAAAAGTTCACCGGGCATGACTTTCCCAATACAAAAGTTCACCGGGCATGACTTTCCCAATACAAAAGTTCACCGGGCATGACTTTCCCAATACAAAAGTTCACCGGGCATGACTTTCCCAATACAAAAGTTCACCGGGCATGACTTTCCCAGTACAAAAGTTCACCGGGCATGACTTTCCCAGTACAAAAGATCACCGGGCATGACTTTCCCAATACAAAAGTTGACCGGGCATGACTTTCCCAGTACAAAAGTTTACCGGGCATGACTTTCCCAGTACAAAAGTTCACCGGGCATGACTTTCCCAATACAAAAGTTCACCGGGCATGACTTTCCCAATACAAAAGTTCAGCGGGCATGACTTTCCCAGTACAAAAGATCACCGGGCATGACTTTCCCAATACAAAGGTTCACCGGGCATGACTTTCCCAATACAAAAGTTCACCGGGCATGACTTTCCCAATACAAAAGTTGACCGGGCATGACTTTCCCAATACAAAAGTTGACCGGGCATGACTTTCCCAATACAAAAGTTGACCGGGCATGACTTTCCCAATACAAAAGTTCACCGGGCATGACTTTCCCAATACAAAAGTTCACCGGGCATGACTTTTCCCATACAAAAGTTCACCGGGCATGACTTTCCCAATACAAAAGTTCACCGGGCATGACTTTCCCAGTACAAAAGATCACCGGGCATGACTTTCCCAATACAAAAGTTGACCGGGCATGACCTTCCCAATACAAAAGTTCACCGGGCATGACTTTCCCAGTACAAAAGATCACCGGGCATGATTTTCCCAATACAAAAGTTCACCGGGCATGACTTTCCCAATACAAAAGTTCACCGGGCATGACTTTTCCCATACAAAAGGTCACCGTGCATGACTTTCCCAGTACAAAAGATCACCGGGCATGACTTTCCCAATACAAAAGTTGACCGGGCATGACTTTCCCAATACAAAAGTTCACCGGGCATGACTTTCCCAGTACAAAAGATCACCGGGCATGACTTTCCCAATACAAAAGTTCACCGGGCATGACTTTCCCAATACAAAAGTTCACCGGGCATGACTTTCCCAATACAAAAGTTGACCGGGCATGACTTTCCCAATACAAAAGCTCACCGGGCATGACTTTCCCAATACAAAAGTTCACCGGGCATGACTTTCCCAATACAAAAGTTCACCGGGCATGACTTTCCCAGTACAAAAGTTCACCGGGCATGACTTTCCCAATACAAAAGTTCACCGGGCATGACTTTCCCAATACAAAACTTCACCGGGCATGACTTTCCCAATACAAAAGTTCACCGGGCATGACTTTCCCAATACAAAAGTTCACCGTGCATGACTTTCCCAGTACAAAAGTTCACCGGGCATGACTTTCCCAATACAAAAGTTCACCGGGCATGACTTTCCCAATACAAAAGTTCACCGGGCATGACTTTCCCAGTACAAAAGATCACCGGGCATGACTTTCCCAATACAAAAGATCACCGGGCATGACTTTCCCAATACAAAAGTTCACCGGGCATGACTTTCCCAGTACAAAAGTTCACCGGGCATGACTTTCCCAGTACAAAAGTTCACCGGGCATGACTTTCCCAGTACAAAAGATCACCGGGCATGACTTTCCCAATACAAAAGTTGACCGGGCATGACTTTCCCAATACAGCAGTTCACCGGGCATGACTTTCCCAATACAAAAGTTCACCGGGCATGACTTTCCCAATACAAAAGTTGACCGGGCATGACTTTCCCAATACAAAAGTTCACCGGGCATGACTTTCCCAATACAAAAGTTCACCGGGCATGACTTTCCCAATACAAAACTTGACCGGGCATGACTTTCCCAATACAAAAGTTCACCGGGCATGACTTTCCCAATACAAAAGTTCACCGGGCATGACTTTCCCAATACAAAAGTTGACCGGGCATGACTTTCCCAATACAAAAGTTCACCGGGCATGACTTTCCCAATACAAAAGTTCACCGGGCATGACTTTCCCAATACAAAAGTTCACCGGGCATGACTTTCCCAATACAAAAGTTGACCGGGCATGACTTTCCCAATACAAAAGTTCACCGGGCATGACTTTCCCAATACAAAAGTTCACCGGGCATGACTTTCCCAATACAAAAGTTCACCGGGCATGACTTTCCCAATACAAAAGTTCACCGGGCATGACTTTCCCAATACAAAAGTTCACCGGGCATGACTTTCCCAATACAAAAGTTCACCGGGCATGACTTTCCCAGTACAAAAGTTCACCGGGCATGACTTTCCCAGTACAAAAGATCACCGGGCATGACTTTCCCAATACAAAAGTTGACCGGGCATGACTTTCCCAGTACACAAGTTTACCGGGCATGACTTTCCCAGTACAAAAGTTCACCGGGCATGACTTTCCCAATACAAAAGTTCACCGGGCATGACTTTCCCAATACAAAAGTTCACCGGGCATGACTTTCCCAGTACAAAAGATCACCGGGCATGACTTTCCCAATACAAAGGTTCACCGGGCATGACTTTCCCAATACAAAAGTTCACCGGGCATGACTTTCCCAATACAAAAGTTGACCGGGCATGACTTTCCCAATACAAAAGTTGACCGGGCATGACTTTCCCAATACAAAAGTTCACCGGGCATGACTTTCCCAATACAAAAGTTCACCGGGCATGACTTTTCCCATACAAAAGTTCACCGGGCATGACTTTCCCAATACAAAAGTTCACCGGGCATGACTTTCCTAGTACAAAAGATCACCGGGCATGACTTTCCCAATACAAAAGTTGACCGGGCATGACCTTCCCAATACAAAAGTTCACCGGGCATGACTTTCCCAGTACAAAAGATCACCGGGCATGATTTTCCCAATACAAAAGTTCACCGGGCATGACTTTCCCAATACAAAAGTTCACCGGGCATGACTTTTCCCATACAAAAGGTCACCGTGCATGACTTTCCCAGTACAAAAGATCACCGGGCATGACTTTCCCAATACAAAAGTTGACCGGGCATGACTTTCCCAATACAAAAGTTCACCGGGCATGACTTTCCCAGTACAAAAGATCACCGGGCATGACTTTCCCAATACAAAAGTTCACCGGGCATGACTTTCCCAATACAAAAGTTCACCGGGCATGACTTTCCCAATACAAAAGTTGACCGGGCATGACTTTCCCAATACAAAAGCTCACCGGGCATGACTTTCCCAATACAAAAGTTCACCGGGCATGACTTTCCCAATACAAAAGTTCACCGGGCATGACTTTCCCAGTACAAAAGATCACCGGGCATGACTTTCCCAATACAAAAGTTCACCGGGCATGACTTTCCCAATACAAAAGTTCACCGGGCATGACTTTCCCAATACAAAAGTTGACCGGGCATGACTTTCCCAATACAAAAGTTGACCGGGCATGACTTTCCCAATACAAAAGTTCACCGGGCATGACTTTCCCAATACAAAAGTTGACCGGGCATGACTTTCCCAATACAAAAGTTCACCGGGCATGACTTTCCCAATACAAAAGTTCACCGGGCATGACTTTCCCAATACAAAAGTTCACCGGGCATGACTTTCCCAATACAAAAGTTCACCGGGCATGACTTTCCCAATACAAAAGATCACCGGGCATGACTTTCCCAATACAAAAGTTCACCGGGCATGACTTTCCCAGTACAAAAGTTCACCGGGCATGACTTTCCCAATACAAAAGTTCACCGGGCATGACTTTCCCAATACAAAAGTTCACCGGGCATGACTTTCCCAGTACAAAAGTTGACCGGGCATGACTTTCCCAATACAAAAGTTCACCGGGCATGACTTTCCCAATACAAAAGTTCACCGGGCATGACTTTCCCAATACAAAAGATCACCGGGCATGACTTTCCCAATACAAAAGTTCACCGGGCATGACTTTCCCAATACAAAAGTTGACCGGGCATGACTTTCCCAATACAAAAGTTCACCGGGCATGACTTTCCCAATACAAAAGTTCACCGGGCATGACTTTCCCAATACAAAAGTTCACCGGGCATGACTTTCCCAGTACAAAAGTTCACCGGGCAAGACTTTCCCAATACAAAAGTTCACCGGGCATACTTTCCCAATACAAAAGTTCACCGGGCATGACTTTCCCAGTACAAAAGTTCACCGGGCATGACTTTCCCAATGCAAAAGTTCACCGGGCATGACTTTCCCAATACAAAAGTTCACCGGGCATGACTTTCCCAGTACAAAAGATCACCGGGCATGACTTTCCCAATACAAAAGTTGACCGGGCATGACTTTCCCAATACAAAAGTTGACCGGGCATGACTTTCCCAATACAAAAGTTCACCGGGCATGACTTTCCCAATACAAAAGTTCACCGGGCATGACTTTCCCAGTACAAAAGTTCACCGGGCATGACTTTTCCCATACAAAAGTTCACCGGGCATGACTTTCCCAGTACAAAAGATCACCGGGCATGACTTTCCCAATACAAAAGTTCACCGGGCATGACTTTCCCAATACAAAAGTTGACCGGGCATGACTTTCCCAATACAAAAGTTCACCGGGCATGACTTTCCCAATACAAAAGTTCACCGGGCATGACTTTCCCAATACAAAAGTTGACCGGGCATGACTTTCCCAGTACAAAAGATCACCGGGCATGACTTTTCCCATACAAAAGTTCACCGGGCATAACTTTCCCAGTACAAAAGATCACCGGGCATGACTTTCCCAATACAAAAGTTCACCGGGCATGACTTTCCCAATACAAAAGTTCACCGGGCATGACTTTCCCAATACAAAAGTTGACCGGGCATGACTTTCCCAATACAAAAGTTCACCGGGCATGACTTTTCCCATACAAAAGTTCACCGGGCATGACTTTCCCAATACAAAAGTTGACCGGGCATGACTTCCCCAATACAAAAGTTCAACGGGCATGACTTTCCCAATACAAAAGTTCACCGGGCATGGCTTTTCCCATACAAATTTGACCGGGCATGACTTTCCCAATACAAAAGTTCACCGGGCATGGCTTTTCCCATACAAATTTGACCGGGCATGACTTTCCCAATACAAAAGTTCACCGGAGATGACTTTTCCCATGCAAAAGTTCACCGGGCATGACTTTCCCAATACAAAAGTTCACCGGGCATGACTTTTCCCATACAAAAGTTCACCGGGCATGACTTTCCCAATACAAAAGTTCACCGGGCATGACTTTCCCAATACAAAAGTTCACCGGGCATGACTTTCCCAGTACAAAAGATCACCGGGCATGACTTTCCCAATACAAAAGTTCACCGGGCATGACTTTCCCAGTACAAAAGTTCACCGGGCATGACTTTCCTAATACAAAAGTTGACCGGGCATGACTTTCCCAGTACAAAAGATCACCGGGCATGACTTTTCCCATACAAAAGTTCACCGGGCATGACTTTCCCAGTACAAAAGATCACCGGGCATGACTTTCCCAATACAAAAGTTGACCGGGCATGACTTTCCCAATACAAAAGTTGACCGGGCATGACTTTCCCAATACAAAAGTTCACCGGGCATGACTTTCCCAGTACAAAAGATCACCGGGCATGACTTTCCCCATACAAAAGTTGACCTGGCATGACTTTCCCAATACAAAAGTTGACCGGGCATGACTTTCCCAATACAAAAGTTGACCGGGCATGACTTTCCCAATACAAAAGTTCACCGGGCATGACTTTCCCAATACAAAAGTTGACCGGGCATGACTTTCCCAATACAAAAGTTCACCGGGCATGACTTTCCCAATACAAAAGTTCACCGGGCATGACTTTCCCAATACAAAAGTTCACCGGGCATGACTTTCCCAATATAAAAGTTCACCGGGCATGACTTTCCCAATACAAAAGTTCACCGGGCATGACTTTCCCAATACAAAAGTTCACCGGGCATGACTTTCCCAGTACAAAAGTTCACCGGGCATGACTTTCCCAATACAAAAGTTCACCGGGCATGACTTTCCCAATACAAAAGTTCACCGGGCATGACTTTCCCAGTACAAAAGATCACCGGGCATGACTTTCCCAATACAAAAGTTCACCGGGCATGACTTTCCCAATACAAAAGTTGACCGGGCATGACTTTCCCAATACAAAAGATCACCGGGCATGACTTTCCCAATACAAAAGTTCACCGGGCATGACTTTCCCAATACAAAAGTTGACCGGGCATGACTTTCCCAATACAAAAGTTCACCGGGCATGACTTTCCCAATACAAAAGTTCACCGGGCATGACTTTCCCAATACAAAAGTTCACCGGGCATGACTTTCCCAATACAAAAGTTCACCGGGCATGACTTTCCCAATACAAAAGTTCACCGGGCATGACTTTCCCAATACAAAAGTTCACCGGGCATGACTTTCCCAGTACAAAAGTTAACCGGGCATGACTTTCCCAATACAAAAGTTCACCGGGCATGACTTTCCCGATACAAAACTTCACCGGGCATGACTTTCCCAATACAAAAGTTCACCGGGCATGACTTTCCCAATACAAAAGTTCACCGTGCATGACTTTCCCAGTACAAAAGTTCACCGGGCATGACTTTCCCAATACAAAAGTTCACCGGGCATGACTTTCCCAATACAAAAGTTCACCGGGCATGACTTTCCCAGTACAAAAGATCACCGGGCATGACTTTTCCAATACAAAAGTTGACCGGGCATGACTTTCCCAATACAAAAGTTCACCGGGCATGACTTTCCCAGTACAAAAGTTCACCGGGCATGACTTTCCCCATACAAAAGTTCACCGGGCATGACTTTCCCAGTACAAAAGATCACCGGGCATGACTTTCCCAATACAAAAGTTGACCGGGCATGACTTTCCCAATACAAAAGTTCACCGGGCATGACTTTCCCAATACAAAAGTTCACCGGGCATAACTTTCCCAATACAAAAGTTGACCGGGCATGACTTTCCCAATACAAAAGTTCACCGGGCATGACTTTCCCAATACAAAAGTTCACCGGGCATGACTTTCCCAATACAAAACTTGACCGGGCATGACTTTCCCAATACAAAAGTTCACCGGGCATGACTTTCCCAATACAAAAGTTCACCGGGCATGACTTTTCTCATACAAAAGTTCACCGGGCATGACTTTTCCCATACAAAAGTTCACCGGGCATGACTTTCCCAATACAAAAGTTCACCGGGCATGACTTTCCCAATACAAAAGTTGACCGGGCATGACTTTCCCAATACAAAAGTTCACCGGGCATGACTTTCCCAATACAAAAGTTGACCGGGCATGACTTTCCCAATACAAAAGTTCACCGGGCATGACTTTCCCAATACAAAAGTTCACCGGGCATGACTTTCCCAATACAAAAGTTCACCGGGCATGACTTTCCCAATACAAAAGTTCACCGGGCATGACTTTCCCAATACAAAAGTTCACCGGGCATGACTTTCCCAATACAAAAGTTCACCGGGCATGACTTTCCCAGTACAAAAGTTCACCGGGCATGACTTTCCCAGTACAAAAGATCACCGGGCATGACTTTCCCAATACAAAAGTTGACCGGGCATGACTTTCCCAGTACAAAAGTTTACCGGGCATGACTTTCCCAGTACAAAAGTTCACCGGGCATGACTTTCCCAATACAAAAGTTCACCGGGCATGACTTTCCCAATACAAAAGTTCACCGGGCATGACTTTCCCAGTACAAAAGATCACCGGGCATGACTTTCCCAATACAAAGGTTCACCGGGCATGACTTTCCCAATACAAAAGTTCACCGGGCATGACTTTCCCAATACAAAAGTTGACCGGGCATGACTTTCCCAATACAAAAGTTGACCGGGCATGACTTTCCCAATACAAAAGTTCACCGGGCATGACTTTCCCAATACAAAAGTTCACCGGGCATGACTTTTCCCATACAAAAGTTCACCGGGCATGACTTTCCCAATACAAAAGTTCACCGGGCATGACTTTCCCAGTACAAAAGATCACCGGGCATGACTTTCCCAATACAAAAGCTGACCGGGCATGACCTTCCCAATACAAAAGTTCACCGGGCATGACTTTCCCAGTACAAAAGATCACCGGGCATGATTTTCCCAATACAAAAGTTCACCGGGCATGACTTTCCCAATACAAAAGTTCACCGGGCATGACTTTTCCCATACAAAAGGTCACCGTGCATGACTTTCCCAGTACAAAAGATCACCGGGCATGACTTTCCCAATACAAAAGTTGACCGGGCATGACTTTCCCAATACAAAAGTTCACCGGGCATGACTTTCCCAGTACAAAAGATCACCGGGCATGACTTTCCCAATACAAAAGTTCACCGGGCATGACTTTCCCAATACAAAAGTTCACCGGGCATGACTTTCCCAATACAAAAGTTGACCGGGCATGACTTTCCCAATACAAAAGTTCACCGGGCATGACTTTCCCAATACAAAAGTTCACCGGGCATGACTTTCCCAATACAAAAGTTCACCGGGCATGACTTTCCCAGTACAAAAGATCACCGGGCATGACTTTCCCAATACAAAAGTTCACCGGGCATGACTTTCCCAATACAAAAGTTCACCGGGCATGACTTTCCCAATACAAAAGTTGACGGGGCATGACTTTCCCAATACAAAAGTTGACCGGGCATGACTTTCCCAATACAAAAGTTCACCGGGCATGACTTTCCCAATACAAAAGTTGACCGGGCATGACTTACCCAATACAAAAGTTCACCGGGCATGACTTTCCCAATACAAAAGTTCACCGGGCATGTCTTTCCCAATACAAAAGTTCACCGGGCATGACTTTCCCAATACAAAAGTTCACCGGGCATGACTTTCCCAATACAAAAGTTCACCGGGCATGACTTTCCCAATACAAAAGTTCACCGGGCATGACTTTCCCAGTACAAAAGTTCACCGGGCATGACTTTCCCAATACAAAAGTTCGCCGGGCATGACTTTCCCAATACAAAAGTTCACCGGGCATGACTTTCCCAGTACAAAAGATCACCGGGCATGACTTTCCCAATACAAAAGTTCACCGGGCATGACTTTCCCAATACAAAAGTTGACCGGGCATGACTTTCCCAATACAAAAGATCACCGGGCATGACTTTCCCAATACAAAAGTTCACCGGGCATGACTTTCCCAATACAAAAGTTGACCGGGCATGACTTTCCCAATACAAAAGTTCACCGGGCATGACTTTCCCAATACAAAAGTTCACCGGGCATGACTTTCCCAATACAAAAGTTCACCGGGCATGACTTTCCCAGTACAAAAGTTCACCGGGCAAGACTTTCCCAATACAAAAGTTCACCGGGCATACTTTCCCAATACAAAAGTTCACCGGGCATGACTTTCCCAGTACAAAAGTTCACCGAGCATGACTTTCCCAATGCAAAAGTTCACCGGGCATGACTTTCCCAATACAAAAGTTCACCGGGCATGACTTTCCCAGTACAAAAGATCACCGGGCATGACTTTCCCAATACAAAAGTTGACCGGGCATGACTTTCCCAATACAAAAGTTGACCGGGCATGACTTTCCCAATACAAAAGTTCACCGGGCATGACTTTCCCAATACAAAAGTTCACCGGGCATGACTTTCCCAGTACAAAAGTTCACCGGGCATGACTTTTCCCATACAAAAGTTCACCGGGCATGACTTTCCCAGTACAAAAGATCACCGGGCATGACTTTCCCAATACAAAAGTTCACCGGGCATGACTTTCCCAATACAAAAGTTGACCGGGCATGACTTTCCCAATACAAAAGTTCACCGGGCATGACTTTCCCAATACAAAAGTTCACCGGGCATGACTTTCCCAATACAAAAGTTGACCGGGCATGACTTTCCCAGTACAAAAGATCACCGGGCATGACTTTTCCCATACAAAAGATCACCGGGCATGACTTTCCCAGTACAAAAGATCACCGGGCATGACTTTCCCAATACAAAAGTTCACCGGGCATGACTTTCCCAATACAAAAGTTGACCGGGCATGACTTTCCCAATACAAAAGTTCACCGGGCATGACTTTCCCAATACAAAAGTTCACTGGGCATGACTTTTCCCATACAAATTTGACCGGGCATGACTTTCCCAATACAAAAGATCACCGGGCATGACTTTCCCAATACAAAAGTTGACCGGGCATGACTTTCCCAATACAAAAGTTCACCGGGCATGACTTTCCCAATACAAAAGTTCACCGGGCATGACTTTCCCAGTACAAAAGATCACCGGGCATGACTTTCCCAATACAAAAGTTGACCGGGCATGACTTTCCCAATACAAAAGTTCACCGGGCATGACTTTCCCAATACAAAAGTTGACCGGGCATGACTTTCCCAATACAAAAGTTCACCGGGCATGACTTTCCCAATACAAAAGTTCACCGGGCATGACTTTCCCAGTACAAAAGATCACCGGGCATGACTTTCCCAGTACAAAAGATCACCGGGCATGACTTTCCCAATACAAAAGTTGACCGGGCATGACTTTCCCAATACAAAAGTTCACCGGGCATGACTTTCCCAATACAAAAGTTGACCGGGCATGACTTTCCCAATACAAAAGTTCACCGGGCATGACTTTCCCAATACAAAAGTTCACCGGGCATGGCTTTTCCCATACAAAAGTTGACCGGGCATGACTTTCCCAATACAAAAGTTGACCGGGCATGACTTTCCCAATACAAAAGTTCACCGGGCATGACTTTCCCAATACAAAAGTTCACCGGGCATGGCTTTTCCCATACAAATTTGACCGGGCATGACTTTCCCAATACAAAAGTTCACCGGGCATGACTTTCACAATACAAAATTTGACCGGGCATGACTTTCCTAATACAAAAGTTCACCGGAGATGACTTTTCCCATGCAAAAGTTCACCGGGCATGACTTTCCCAATACAAAAGTTCACCGGGCATGACTTTTCCCATACAAAAGTTCACGGGGCATGACTTTCCCAATACAAAAGTTCACCGGGCATGACTTTCCCAATACAAAAGTTCACCGGGCATGACTTTCCCAGTACAAAAGATCACCGGGCATGACTTTCCCAATACAAAAGTTCACCGGGCATGACTTTCCCAGTACAAAAGTTCACCGGGCATGACTTTCCTAATACAAAAGTTGACCGGGCATGACTTTCCCAGTACAAAAGATCACCGGGCATGACTTTTCCCATACAAAAGTTCACCGGGCATGACTTTCCCAGTACAAAAGATCACCGGGCATGACTTTCCCAATACAAAAGTTGACCGGGCATGACTTTCCCAATACAAAAGTTGACCGGGCATGACTTTCCCAATACAAAAGTTCACCGGGCATGACTTTCCCAGTACAAAAGATCACCGGGCATGACTTTCCCAATACAAAAGTTCACCGGGCATGACTTTCCCAATACAAAAGTTCACCGGGCATGACTTTCCCAATACAAAAGTTGACCGGGCATGACTTTCCCAATACAAAAGTTGACCGGGCATGACTTTCCCAATACAAAAGTTCACCGGGCATGACTTTTCCCATACAAAAGTTCACCGGGCATGACTTTCCCAATACAAAAGTTGACCGGGCATGACTTTCCCAATACAAAAGTTCACCGGGCATGACTTTCCCAATACAAAAGTTCACCGGGCATGGCTTTTCCCATACAAAAGTTGACCGGGCATGACTTTTCCAATACAAAAGTTCACCGGGCATGACTTTCACAATACAAAAGTTCACCGGGCATGACTTTCACAATACAAAAGTTGACCGGGCATGACTTTCCTAATACAAAAGTTCACCGGAGATGACTTTTCCCATACAAAAGTTCACCGGGCATGACTTTCCCAATACAAAAGTTCACCGGGCATGACTTTTCCCATACAAAAGTTGACCGGGCATGACTTTCTCAATACAAAAGATCACCGGACATGACTTTCCCAATACAAAAGTTCACCGGGCATGACTTTCCCATACAAAAGTTCACCGGGCATGACTTTTCCCATACAAAAGTTGACCGGGCATGACTTTCCCAATACAAAAGTTCACCGGGCATGACTTTCCCAGTACAAAAGTTCACCGGGCATGACTTTCCCAATACAAAAGTTCACCGGGCATGACTTTCCCAATACAAAAGTTCACCGGGCATGACTTTCCCAATACAAAAGTTCACCGGGCATGACTTTCCCAATACAAAAGTTCACCCGGCATGACTTTCCCAATACAAAAGTTCACCGGGCATGACTTTCCCAATACAAAAGTTCACCGGGCATGACTTTCCCAATACAAAAGTTCACCGGGCATGACTTTCCCAATACAAAAGTTCTCCGGGCATGACTTTCCCAGTACAAAAGTTCACCGGGCATGACTTTTCCCATACAAAAGTTCACCGGGCATGACTTTCCCAATACAAAAGTTGACCGGGCATGACTTTCCCAATACAAAAGTTCACCGGGCATGACTTTCCCAATACAAAAGTTCACCGGGCATGACTTTCCCAATACAAAAGTTGACCGGGCATGACTTTCCCAGTACAAAAGATCACCGGGCATGACTTTTCCCATACAAAAGATCACCGGGCATGACTTTCCCAGTACAAAAGATCACCGGGCATGACTTTCCCAATACAAAAGTTCACCGGGCATGACTTTCCCAATACAAAAGTTGACCGGGCATGACTTTCCCAATACAAAAGTTCACCGGGCATGACTTTCCCAATACAAAAGTTCACCGGGCATGACTTTTCCCATACAAATTTGACCGGGCATGACTTTCCCAATACAAAAGATCACCGGGCATGACTTTCCCAATACAAAAGTTGACCGGGCATGACTTTCCCAATACAAAAGTTCACCGGGCATGACTTTCCCAATACAAAAGTTCACCGGGCATGACTTTCCCAGTACAAAAGATCACCGGGCATGACTTTCCCAATACAAAAGTTGACCGGGCATGACTTTCCCAATACAAAAGTTCACCGGGCATGACTTTCCCAATACAAAAGTTGACCGGGCATGACTTTCCCAATACAAAAGTTCACCGGGCATGACTTTCCCAATACAAAAGTTCACCGGGCATGACTTTCCCAATACAAAAGTTCACCGGGCATGACTTTCCCAGCACAAAAGATCACCGGGCATGACTTTCCCAATACAAAAGTTGACCGGGCATGACTTTCCCAATACAAAAGTTCACCGGGCATGACTTTCCCAATACAAAAGTTGACCGGGCATGACTTTCCCAATACAAAAGTTCACCGGGCATGACTTTCCCAATACAAAAGTTCACCGGGCATGGCTTTTCCCATACAAAAGTTGACCGGGCATGACTTTCCCAATACAAAAGTTGACCGGGCATGACTTTCCCAATACAAAAGTTCACCGGGCATGACTTTCCCAATACAAAAGTTCACCGGGCATGGCTTTTCCCATACAAATTTGACCGGGCATGACTTTCCCAATACAAAAGTTCACCGGGCATGACTTTCACAATACAAAATTTGACCGGGCATGACTTTCCTAATACAAAAGTTCACCGGAGATGACTTTTCCCATGCAAAAGTTCACCGGGCATGACTTTCCCAATACAAAAGTTCACCGGGCATGACTTTTCCCATACAAAAGTTCACGGGGCATGACTTTCCCAATACAAAAGTTCACCGGGCATGACTTTCCCAATACAAAAGTTCACCGGGCATGACTTTCCCAGTACAAAAGATCACCGGGCATGACTTTCCCAATACAAAAGTTCACCGGGCATGACTTTTCCTATACAAAAGTTCACCGGGCATGACTTTCCCAATACAAAAGTTGACCGGGCATGACTTTCCCAATACAAAAGTTCACCGGGCATGACTTTCCCAATACAAAAGTTGACCGGGCATGACTTTCCCAATACAAAAGTTGACCGGGCATGACTTTCCCAATACAAAAGTTCACCGGGCATGACTTTTCCCATACAAAAGTTCACCGGGCATGACTTTCCCAATACAAAAGTTGACCGGGCATGACTTTCCCAATACAAAAGTTCACCGGGCATGACTTTCCCAATACAAAAGTTCACCGGGCATGGCTTTTCCCATACAAAAGTTGACCGGGCATGACTTTCCCAATACAAAAGTTCACCGGGCATGACTTTCACAATACAAAAGTTCACCGGGCATGACTTTCACAATACAAAAGTTGACCGGGCATGACTTTCCTAATACAAAAGTTCACCGGAGATGACTTTTCCCATACAAAAGTTCACCGGGCATGACTTTCCCAATACAAAAGTTCACCGGGCATGACTTTTCCCATACAAAAGTTGACCGGGCATGACTTTCCCAATACAAAAGATCACCGGACATGACTTTCCCAATACAAAAGTTCACCGGGCATGACTTTTCCCATACAAAAGTTCACCGGGCATGACTTTTCCCATACAAAAGTTGACCGGGCATGACTTTCCCAATACAAAAGTTCACCGGGCATGACTTTCCCAGTACAAAAGTTCACCGGGCATGACTTTCCCAATACAAAAGTTCACCGGGCATGACTCTCCCAATACAAAAGTTCACCGGGCATGACTTTCCCAATACAAAAGTTCACCGGGCATGACTTTCCCAATACAAAAGTTCTCCGGGCATGACTTTCCCAGTACAAAAGTTCACCGGGCATGACTTTCCCAGTACAAAAGTTCACCGGGCATGACTTTCCCAATACAAAAGTTGACCGGGCATGACTTTCCCAATACAAAAGTTCACCGGGCATGACTTTCCCAATACAAAAGTTCACCGGGCATGACTTTCCCAATACAAAAGTTCACCGGGCATGACTTTCCCAGTACAAAAGTTCACCGGGCATGACTTTCCCAGTACAAAAGATCACCGGGCATGACTTTCCCAATACAAAAGTTGACCGGGCATGAATTTCCCAGTACAAAAGTTCACCGGGCATGACTTTCCCAGTACAAAAGTTGACCGGGCATGACTTTCCCAGTACAAAAGTTCACCGGGCATGACTTTCCCAGTACAAAAGTTCACCTGGCATGACTTTCCCAATACAAAAGTTCAGCGGGCATGACTTTCCCAATACAAAAGTTCACCGGGCATGACTTTCCCAGTACAAAAGATCACCGGGCATGACTTTCCCAATACAAAAGTTGACCGGGCATGACTTTCCCAATACATAAGTTCACCGGGCATGACTTTCCCAGTACAAAAGTTCACCGGGCATGACTTTCCCAGTACAAAAGTTCACCGGGCATGACTTTCCCAATACAAAAGTTCACCGGGCATGACTTTCCCAATACAAAAGTTCACCGGGCATGACTTTTCCCATACAAAAGTTCACCGGGCATGACTTTCCCAGTACAAAAGATCACCGGGCATGACTTTCCCAATACAAAAGTTCACCGGGCATGACTTTCCCAATACAAAAGTTCACCGGGCATGACTTTCCCAATACAAAAGATCACCGGGCATGACTTTCCCAGTGCAAAAGTTCACCGGGCATGACTTTCCTAATACAAAAGTTGACCGGGCATGACTTTCCCAATACAAAAGTTCACCGGGCATGACTTTTCCCATACAAAAGTTGACCGGGCATGACTTTCCCAGTACAAAAGTTCACCGGGCATGACTTTCCCAATACAAAAGTTCACCGGGCATGACTTTCCCAATACAAAAGTTCACCGGGCATGACTTTTCCCATACAAAAGTTCACTGGGCATGACTTTCCCAGTACAAAAGATCACCGGGCATGACTTTCCCAATACAAAAGTTGACCGGGCATGACTTTCCCAATGCAAAATTTCACCGGGCATGACTTTCCCAATACAAAAGTTCACCGGGCATGACTTTCCCAGTACAAAAGTTGACCGGGCATGACTTTCCCAGTACAAAAGATCACCGGGCATGACTTTCCCAATACAAAAGTTCACCGGGCATGACTTTTCCCATACAAAAGTTCACCGGGCATGACTTTCCCAGTACAAAAGTTCACCGGGCATGACTTTCCCAGTACAAAAGATCACCGGGCATGACTTTCCCAATACAAAAGTTGACCGGGCATGACTTTCCCAGTACAAAAGTTCACCGGGCATGACTTTCCCAGTACAAAAGTTCACCGGGCATGACTTTCCCAATACAAAAGTTCACCGGGCATGACTTTCCCAATACAAAAGTTCACCGGGCATGACTTTCCCAATACAAAAGTTCACCGGGCATGACTTTCCCAATACAAAAGTTCACCGGGCATGACTTTCCCAATACAAAAGTTCACCGGGCATGACTTTCCCAATACAAAAGTTCACCGGGCATGACTTTCCCAATACAAAAGTTCACCGGGCATGACTTTCCCAATACAAAAGTTCACCGGGCATGACTTTCCCAATACAAAAGTTCACCGGGCATGACTTTCCCAATACAAAAGTTCACCGGGCATGACTTTCCCAGTACAAAAGATCACCGGGCATGACTTTCCCAATACAAAAGTTGACCGGGCACGACTTTCCCAATACAAAAGTTCACCGGGCATGACTTTCCCAATACAAAAGATCACCGGGCATGACTTTCCCAGTACAAAAGTTCACCGGGCATGACTTTCCTAATACAAAAGTTGACCGGGCATGACTTTCCCAATACAAAAGTTCACCGGGCATGACTTTTCCCATACAAAAGTTGACCGGGCATGACTTTCCCAGTACAAAAGTTCACCGGGCATGACTTTCCCAATACAAAAGTTCACCGGGCATGACTTTCCCAATACAAAAGTTCACCGGGCATGACTTTCCCAATACAAAAGTTCACCGGGCATGACTTTCCCAATACAAAAGTTCACCGGGCATGACTTTCCCAATACAAAAGTTCACCGGGCATGACTTTCCCAATACAAAAGTTCACCGGGCATGACTTTCTCAATACAAAAGTTCACCGGGCATGACTTTCCCAATACAAAAGTTCACCGGGCATGACTTTCCCAATACAAAAGTTCACCGGGCATGACTTTCCCAGTACAAAAGATCACCGGGCATGACTTTCCCAATACAAAAGTTCACCGGGCATGACTTTCCCAATACAAAAGTTCACCGGGCATGACTTTCCCAATACAAAAGATCACCGGGCATGACTTTCCCAGTACAAAAGTTCACCGGGCATGACTTTCCTAATACAAAAGTTGACCGGGCATGACTTTCCCAATACAAAAGTTCACCGGGCATGACTTTTCCCATACCAAAGTTGACCGGGCATGACTTTCCCAGTACAAAAGTTCACCGGGCATGACTTTCCCAATACAAAAGTTCACCGGGCATGACTTTCTCAATACAAAAGTTCACCGGGCATGACTTTTCATATACAAAAGTTCACCGGGCATGACTTTCCCAGTACAAAAGATCACCGGGCATGACTTTCCCAATACAAAAGTTGACCGGGCATGACTTTCCCAATGCAAAAGTTCACCGGGCATGACTTTCCCAATACAAAAGTTCACCGGGCATGACTTTCCCAGTACAAAAGTTGACCGGGCATGACTTTCCCAATACAAAAGTTCACCGGGCATGACTTTCCCAATACAAAAGTTCACCGGGCATGACTTTCCCAATACATAAGTTCACCGGGCATGACTTTCCTAATACAAAAGTTGACCGGGCATGACTTTCCCAATACAAAAGTTCACCGGGCATGACTTTTCCCATACAAAAGTTGACCGGGCATGACTTTCCCAATACAAAAGTTCACCGGGCATGACTTTCCCATACAAAAGTTCACCGGGCATGACTTTCCCAATACAAAAGTTGACCGGGCATGACTTTCCCAATACAAAAGTTCACCGGGCATGACTTTCCCAATACAAAAGTTCACCGGGCATGACTTTCCCAATACAAAAGTTCACCGGGCATGACTTTCCCAGTACAAAAGTTCACCGGGCATGACTTTCCCAGTACAAAAGATCACCGGGCATGACTTTCCCAATACAAAAGTTGACCGGGCATGACTTTCCCAATACATAAGTTCACCGGGCATGACTTTCCCAGTACAAAAGTTCACCGGGCATGACTTTCCCAGTACAAAAGATCACCGGGCATGACTTTCCCAATACAAAAGTTCACCGGGCATGACTTTCCCAGTACAAAAGTTCACCTGGCATGACTTTCCCAATACAAAAGTTCACCGGGCATGACTTTCCCAATACAAAAGTTCACCGGGCATGACTTTCCCAGTACAAAAGATCACCGGGCATGACTTTCCCAATACAAAAGTTGACCGGGCATGACTTTCCCAATACATAAGTTCACCGGGCATGACTTTCCCAATACAAAAGTTCACCGGGCATGACTTTCCCAGTACAAAAGTTCACCGGGCATGACTTTCCCAATACAAAAGTTCACCGGGCATGACTTTCCCAATACAAAAGTTCACCGGGCATGACTTTTCCCATACAAAAGTTCACCGGGCATGACTTTCCCAGTACAAAAGATCACCGGGCATGACTTTCCCAATACAAAAGTTCACCGGGCATGACTTTCCCAATACAAAAGTTCACCGGGCATGACTTTCCCAATACATAAGTTCACCGGGCATGACTTTCCCAATACATAAGTTCACTGGGCATGACTTTCCTAATACAAAAGTTAACCGGGCATGACTTCCCAATACAAAAGTTCACCGGGCATGACTTTTCCCATACAAAAGTTGACCGGGCATGACTTTCCCAGTACAAAAGTTCACCGGGCATGACTTTCCCAATACAAAAGTTCACCGGGCATGACTTTCCCAATACAAAAGTTCACCGGGCATGACTTTTCCCATACAAAAGTTCACCGGGCATGACTTTCCCAGTACAAAAGATCACCGGGCATGACTTTCCCAATACAAAAGTTGACCGGGCATGACTTTCCCAATACAAAAGTTCACCGGGCATGACTTTCCCAATACAAAAGTTCACCGGGCATGACTTTCCCAATACAAAAGTTCACCGGGCATGACTTTCCCAGTACAAAAGTTCACCGGGCATGACTTTCCCAGTACAAAAGATCACCGGGCATGACTTTCACAATACAAAAGTTGACCGGGCATGACTTTCCCAGTACAAAAGTTCACCGGGCATGACTTTCCCAGTACAAAAGTTGACCGGGCATGACTTTCCCAGTACAAAAGTTCACCGGGCATGACTTTCCCAGTACAAAAGTTCACCTGGCATGACTTTCCCAATACAAAAGTTCACCGGGCATGACTTTCCCAATACAAAAGTTCACCGGGCATGACTTTCCGAGTACAAAAGATCACCGGGCATGACTTTCCCAATACAAAAGTTGACCGGGCATGACTTTCCCAATACATAAGTTCACCGGGCATGACTTTCCCAATACAAAAGTTCACCGGGCATGACTTTCCCAGTACAAAAGTTCACCGGGCATGACTTTCCCAATACAAAAGTTCACCGGGCATGACTTTCCCAATACAAAAGTTCACCGGGCATGACTTTTCCCATACAAAAGTTCACCGGGCATGACTTTCCCAGTACAAAAGATCACCGGGCATGACTTTCCCAATACAAAAGTTCACCGGGCATGACTTTCCCAATACAAAAGTTCACCGGGCATGACTTTCCCAATACAAAAGATCACCGGGCATGACTTTCCCAGTGCAAAAGTTCACCGGGCATGACTTTCCTAATACAAAAGTTGACCGGGCATGAATTTCCCAATACAAAAGTTCACCGGGCATGACTTTTCCCATACAAAAGTTGACCGGGCATGACTTTCCCAGTACAAAAGTTCACCGGGCATGACTTTCCCAATACAAAAGTTCACCGGGCATGACTTTCCCAATACAAAAGTTCACCGGGCATGACTTTCCCAATACAAAAGTTCACCGGGCATGACTTTCCCAATACAAAAGTTCACCGGGCATGACTTTCCCAATACAAAAGTTCACCGGGCATGACTTTCTCAATACAAAAGTTCACCGGGCATGACTTTCCCAATAAAAAAGTTCACCGGGCATGACTTTCCCAATACAAAAGTTCACCGGGCATGACTTTCCCAGTACAAAAGATCACCGGGCATGACTTTCCCAATACAAAAGTTCACCGGGCATGACTTTCCCAATACAAAAGTTCACCGGGCATGACTTTCCCAGTACAAAAGATCACCGGGCATGACTTTCCCAATACAAAAGTTGACCGGGCATGACTTTCCCAATACAAAAGTTCACCGGGCATGACTTTCCCAGTACAAAAGATCACCGGGCATGATTTTCCCAATACAAAAGTTCACCGGGCATGACTTTCCCAATACAAAAGTTCACCGGGCATGACTTTCCCAATACAAAAGTTCACCGGGCATGACTTTCCCAATACAAAAATTGACCGGGCATGACTTTCCTAATACAAAAGTTGACCGGGCATGACTTTCCCAATACAAAAGTTCACCGGGCATGACTTTTCCCATACAAAAGTTGACCGGGCATGACTTTCCCAGTACAAAAGATCACCGGGCATGACTTTCCCAATACAAAAGTTGACCGGGCATACACTTTGCCAATACAAAAGTTGACCGGGCATGACTTTCCCAATACAAAAGTTCACCGGGCATGACTTTCCCAGTACAAAAGATCACCGGGCATGACTTTCCCAATACAAAAGTTCACCGGGCATGACTTTCCCAATACAAAAGTTCACCGGGCATGACTTTCCCAGTACAAAAGATCACCGGGCATGACTTTCCCACTACAAAAGTTGTCCGGGCATGACTTTCCCAATACAAAAGTTCACCGGGCATGACTTTCCCAGTACAAAAGATCACCGGGCATGACTTTCCCAATACAAAAGTTCACCGGGCATGACTTTCCCAATACAAAAGTTCACCGGGCATGACTTTTCCCATACAAAAGTTCACCGGGCATGACTTTTCCCATACAAATGTTCACCGGGCATGACTTTCCCAATACAAAAGTTCACCGGGCATGACTTTCCCAATACAAAAGTTGACCGGGCATGACTTTCCCAATACAAAAGTTCACCGGGCATGACTTTCCCAATACAAAAGTTCACCGGGCATGACTTTCCCAATACAAAAGTTCACCGGGCATGACTTTCCCAATACAAAAGTTCACCGGGCATGACTTTCCCAATACAAAAGTTCACCGGGCATGACTTTCCCAATACAAAAGTTCACCGGGCATGACTTTCCCAGTACAAAAGTTCACCGGGCATGACTTTCCCAATACAAAAGTTCACCGGGCATGACTTTCCCAATACAAAAGTTCACCGGGCATGACTTTCCCAATACAAAAGTTCACCGGGCATGACTTTCCCAGTACAAAAGATCACCGGGCATGACTTTCCCAATACAAAAGTTGACCGGGCATGACTTTCCCAATACAAAAGTTCACCGGGCATGACTTTTCCCATACAAAAGTTCAACGGGCATGACTTTTCCCATACAAAAGTTCACCGGGCATGACTTTCCCAATACAAAAGTTCACCGGGCATGACTTTCCCAATACAAAAGTTCACCGGGCATGACTTTTCCCATACAAAAGTTCACCGGGCATGACTTTCCCAGTACAAAAGTTCACCGGGCATGACTTTCCCAATACAAAAGTTCACCGGGCATGACTTTCCCAATACAAAAGTTCACCGGGCATGACTTTCCCAATACAAAAGTTCACCGGGCATGACTTTCCCAATACAAAAGTTCACCGGGCATGACTTTCCCAATACAAAAGTTCACCGGGCATGACTTTCCCAATACAAAAGTTCACCGGTCATGACTTTCCCAGTACAAAAGATCACCGGGCATGACTTTCCCAATACAAAAGTTGACCGGGCATGACTTTCCCAATACAAAAGTTCACCGGGCATGACTTTCCCAATACAAAAAATCACCGGGCATGACTTTTCCAGTACAAAAGTTCACCGGGCATGACTTTCCTAATACAAAAGATGACCGGGCATGACTTTCCCAATACAAAAGTTCACCGGGCATGACTTTTCCCATACAAAAGTTGACCGGGCATGACTTTCCCAGTACAAAAGATCACCGGGCATGACTTTTCCCATACAAAAGTTCACCGGACATGACTTTCCCAGTACAAAAGATCACCGGGCATGACTTTCCCAATACAAAAGTTCACCGAGCATGACTTTCCCAATACAAAAGTTGACCGGGCATGACTTTCCCAATACAAAAGTTCACCGGGCATGACTTTCCCAGTACAAAAGATCACCGGGCATGACTTTCCCAATACAAAAGTTGACCGGGCATGACTTTCCCAATACAAAAGATCACCGGGCATGACTTTTCCCATACAAAAGTTCACCGGGCATGACTTTCCCAATACAAAAGTTCACCGGGCATGACTTTCCCAGTACAAAAGATCACCGGGCATGACTTTCCCAATACAAAAGTTGACCGGGCATGACTTTCCCAGTACAAAAGTTCACCGGGCATGACTTTCCCAATACAAAAGTTCACCGGGCATGACTTTCCTAATACAAAAGTTCACCGGAGATGACTTTTCCCATACAAAAGTTCACCGGGCATGACTTTCCTAATACAAAAGTTGACCGGGCATGATTTTCCCAATCCAAAAGTTTACCGGGCATGACTTTTCCCATACAAAAGTTGACCGGGCATGACTTTCCCAATACAAAAGTTCACCGGGCATGACTTTCCCAGTACAAAAGATCACCGGGCATGACTTTCCCAATACAAAAGTTGACCGGGCATGACTTTCCCAATACAAAAGTTCACCGGGCATGACTTTCCCAGTACAAAAGATCACCGGGCATGACTTTCACAATACAAAAGTTCACCGGGCATGACTTTCCCAATACAAAAGTTCACCGGGCATGACTTTCCCAATACAAAAGTTGACCGGGCATGACTTTCCCAATACAAAAGTTCACCGGGCATGACTTTCCCAATACAAAAGTTCACCGGGCATGACTTTCCCAATACAAAAGTTCACCGGGCATGACTCTCCCAGTACAAAAGATCACCGGGCATGACTTTCCCAATACAAAAGTTCACCGGGCATGACTTTCCCAATACAAAAGTTCACCGGGCATGACTTTCCCAATACAAAAGTTGACCGGGCATGACTTTCCCAATACAAAAGTTGACCGGGCATGACTTTCCCAATACAAAAGTTCACCGGGCATGATATTCCCAATACAAAAGTTCACCGGGCATGACTTTTCCCATACAAAAGTTCACCGGGCATGATTTTCCCAATACAAAAGTTCACCGGGCATGACTTTTCCAGTACAAAAGATCACCGGGCATGACTTTCCCAATACAAAAGTTGACCGGGCATGACTTTCCCAATACAAAAGTTCACCGGGCATGACTTTCCCAGTACAAAAGATCACCGGGCATGACTTTCCCAATACAAAAGTTCACCGGGCATGACTTTCCCAATACAAAAGTTCACCGGGCATGACTTTTCCCATACAAAAGTTCACCGGGCATGACTTTTCCCATACAAAAGTTCACCGGGCATGACTTTCCCAATACAAAAGTTCACCGGGCATGACTTTCCCAGTACAAAAGTTCACCGGGCATGACTTTCCCAATACAAAAGTTGACCGGGCATGACTTTCCCAATACAAAAGTTAACCGGGCATGACTTTCCCAATACAAAAGTTCACCGGGCATGACTTTCCCAATACAAAAGTTCACCGGGCATGACTTTCCCAATACAAAAGTTCACCGGGCATGACTTTCCCAATACAAAAGTTCACCGGGCATGACTTTCCCAATACAAAAGTTCACCGGGCATGACTTTCCCAGTACAAAAGTTCACCGGGCATGACTTTCCCAATACAAAAGTTCACCGGGCATGACTTTCCCAATACAAAAGTTCACCGGGCATGACTTTCCCAATACAAAAGTTCACCGGGCATGACTTTCCCAATACAAAAGTTCACCGGGCATGACTTTCCCAATACAAAAGTTCACCGGGCATGACTTTCCCAATACAAAAGTTCACCGGGCATGACTGTCCCAATACAAAAGTTCACCGGGCATGACTTTCCCAATACAAAAGTTCACCGGGCATGACTTTCCCAGTACAAAAGTTCACCGGGCATGACTTTCCCAGTACAAAAGATCACCGGGCATGACTTTCCCAATACAAAAGTTGACCGGGCATGACTTTCCCAGTACAAAAGTTCACCGGGCATGACTTTCCCAGTACAAAAGTTGACCGGGCATGACTTTCCCAGTACAAAAGTTCACCGTGCATGACTTTCCCAATACAAAAGTTCACCGGGCATGACTTTCCCAATACAAAAGTTCACCGGGCATGACTTTTCCCATACAAAAGTTCACCGGGCATGACTTTCCCAATACAAAAGTTCACCGGGCATGACTTTCTCAGTACAAAAGATCACCGGGCATGACTTTCCCAATACAAAAGTTGACCGGGCATGACTTTCCCAATACAAAAGTTCACCGGGCATGACTTTCCCAGTACAAAAGATCACCGGGCATGACTTTCCCAATACAAAGGTTCACCGGGCATGACTTTCCCAATACAAAAGTTCACCGGGCATGACTTTTCCCATACAAAAGTTCACCGGGCATGACTTTCCCAATACAAAAGTTCACCGGGCATGACTTTCCCAATACAAAAGTTCACCGGGCATGACTTTCCCAATACAAAAGTTGACCGGGCATGACTTTCCCAATACAAAAGTTCACCGGGCATGACTTTCCCAATACAAAAGTTCACCGGGCATGACTTTCCCAATACAAAAGTTCACCGGGCATGACTTTCCCAGTACAAAAGATCACCGGGCATGACTTTCCCAATACAAAAGTTCACCGGGCATGACTTTCCCAATACAAAAGTTCACCGGGCATGACTTTCCCAATACAAATGTTGACCGGGCATGACTTTCCCAAGACAAAAGTTGACCGGGCATGACTTTCCCAATACAAAAGTTCACCGGGAATGACTTTCCCAATACAAAAGTTCACCGGGCATGACTTTTCCCATACAAAAGTTCACCGGGCATGACTTTCCCAATACAAAAGTTCACCGGGCATGAATTTTCCAGTACAAAAGATCACCGGGCATGACTTTCCCAATACAAAAGTTGACCGGGCATGACTTTCCCAATACAAAAGTTCACCGGGCATGACTTTCCCAGTACAAAAGATCACCGGGCATGACTTTCCCAATACAAAAGTTCACCGGGCATGACTTTCCCAATACTAAAGTTCACCGGGCATGACTTTTCCCATACAAAAGTTCACCGGGCATGACTTTTCCCATACAAAAGTTCACCGGGCATGACTTTCCCAATACAAAAGTTCACCGGGCATGACTTTCCCAGTACAAAAGTTCACCGGGCATGACTTTCCCAATACAAAAGTTGACCGGGCATGACTTTCCCAATACAAAAGTTCACCGGGCTTGACTTTCCCAATACAAAAGTTCACCGGGCATGACTTTCCCAATACAAAAGTTCACCGGGCATGACTTTCCCAATACAAAAGTTCACCGGGCATGACTTTCCCAATACAAAAGTTCACCGGGCATGACTTTCCCAATACAAAAGTTCACCGGGCATGACTTTCCCAGTACAAAAGTTCACCGGGCATGACTTTCCCAATACAAAAGTTCACCGGGCATGACTTTCCCAATACAAAAGTTCACCGGGCATGACTTTCCCAATACAAAAGTTCACCGGGCATGACTTTCCCAATACAAAAGTTCACCGGGCATGACTTTCCCAATACAAAAGTTCACCGGGCATGACTTTCCTAATACAAAAGTTCACCGGGCATGACTTTCCCAATACAAAAGTTCACCGGGCATGACTTTCCCAATACAAAAGTTCACCGGGCATGACTTTCCCAGTACAAAAGTTCACCGGGCATGACTTTCCCAGTACAAAAGATCACCGGGCATGACTTTCCCAATACAAAAGTTGACCGGGCATGACTTTCCCAGTACAAAAGTTCACCGGGCATGACTTTCCCAGTACAAAAGTTGACCGGGCATGACTTTCCCAGTACAAAAGTTCACCGTGCATGACTTTCCCAATACAAAAGTTCACCGGGCATGACTTTCCCAATACAAAAGTTCACCGGGCATGACTTTTCCCATACAAAAGTTCACCGGGCATGACTTTCCCAATACAAAAGTTCACCGGGCATGACTTTCCCAGTACAAAAGATCACCGGGCATGACTTTCCCAATACAAAAGTTGACCGGGCATGATTTTCCCAATACAAAAGTTCACCGGGCATGACTTTCCCAGTACAAAAGATCACCGGGCATGACTTTCTCAATACAAAAGTTCACCGGGCATGACTTTCCCAATACAAAAGTTCACCGGGCATGACTTTTCCCATACAAAAGTTCACCGGGCATGACTTTTCCCATACAAAAGCTCATGACTTTCCCAAAACAAAAGTTCACCGGGCATGACTTTCCCAGTACAAAAGTTCACCGGGCATGACTTTTCCAATACAAAAGTTGACCGGGCATGACTTTCCCAATACAAAAGTTGAACGGGCATGACTTTCCCAATACAAAAGTTCACCGGGCATGACTTTCCCAATACAAAAGTTCACCGGGCATGACTTTCCCAATACAAAAGTTCACCGGGCATGACTTTCCCAATACAAAAGTTCACCGGGCATGACTTTCCCAATACAAAAGTTCACCGGGCATGACTTTCCCAGTACAAAAGTTCACCGGGCATGACTTTCCCAATACAAAAGTTCACCGGGCATGACTTTCCCAATACAAAAATTCACCGGGCATGACTTTCCCAATACAAAAGTTCACCGGGCATGACTTTCCTAATACAAAAGTTGACCGGGCATGACTTTCCCAATACAAAAGTTCACCGGGCATGACTTTTCCCATACAAAAGTTGACCGGGCATGACTTTCCCAATACAAAAGTTCACCGGGCATGACTTTTCCCATACAAAAGTTCACCGGGCATGACTTTCCCAGTACAAAAGATCACCGGGCATGACTTTCCCAATACAAAAGTTCACCGGGCATGACTTTTCCAATACAAAAGTTCACCGGGCATGACTTTCCTAATACAAAAGTTCACCGGGCATGACTTTCCCAATACAAAAGTTCACCGGGCATGACTTTCCCAATACAAAAGTTGACCGGGCATGACTTTCCCAATACAAAAGTTCACCAGGCATGACTTTTCCCATACAAAAGTTCACCGGGCATGACTTTCCCAATACAAGAGTTCACCGGGCTTGACTTTCCCAATACAAAAGTTCACCGGGCATGACTTTTCCCATACAAAAGTTCACCGGGCATGACTTTCCCAATTCAAAAGTTCACCGGGCATGACTTTCCCAATACAAAAGTTCACCGGGCATGACTTTCCCAATACAAAAGTTCACCGGGCATGAATTTCCCAATACAAAAGTTCACCGGGCATGACTTTCCCAATACAAAAGTTCACCGGGCATGACTTTCTCAATACAAAAGTTCACCGGGCATGACTTTTCCCATACAAAAGTTCACCGGGCATGACTTTCCCAATACAAAAGTTCACCGGGCATGACTTTCCCAATACAAAAGATCACCGGGCATGACTTTCCCAATACAAAAGTTCACCGGGCATGACTTTTCCCATACAAAAGTTCACCGGGCATGACTTTCCCAATACAAAAGTTGACCGGGCATGACTTTCCCAATACAAAAGTTGACCGGGCATGACTTTTTCCATACAAAAGTTCACCGGGCATGACTTTCCCAGTACAAAAGATCACCGGGCATGACTTTCCCAATACAAAAGTTGACCGGGCATGACTTTCCCAATACAAAAGTTCACCGGGCATGACTTTCCCAGTACAAAAGTTCACCGGGCATGACTTTCCCAATACAAAAGTTGACCGGGCATGACTTTCCCAATACAAAAGTTGACCGGGCATGACTTTCCCAATACAAAAGTTCACCGGGCATGACTTTCCCAGTACAAAAGTTCACCAGGCATGACTTTCCCAATACAAAAGTTCACCGGGCATGACTTTCCCAACACAAAAGTTCACCGAGCATGACTTTCCCAGTACATAAGATCACCGGGCATGACTTTCCCAATACAAAAGTTCACCGGGCATGACTTTCCCAGTACAAAAGTTCACCGGGCATGACTTTCCCAATACAAAAGTTGACCGGGCATGACTTTCCCAGTACAAAAGATCACCGGGCATGACTTTCCCAGTACAAAAGTTCACCGGGCATGACTTTCCCAGTACAAAAGATCACCGGGCATGACTTTCCCAATACAAAAGTTCACCGGGCATGAATTTCCCTGTACAAAAGTTCACCGGGCATGACTTTCCCAATACAAAAGTTCACCGGGCATGACTTTCCCAATACAAAAGTTCACCGGGCATGACTTTCCCAGTACAAAAGATCACCGGGCATGACTTTCCCAATACAAAAGTTCACCGGGCATGACTTTTCCCATACAAAAGTTGACCGGGCATGACTTTCCCAATACAAAAGTTCACCGGGCATGACTTTCCCAATACAAAAGTTCACCAGGCATGATTTTCCCAGTACAAAAGTTCACCGGGCATGACTTTCCCAATACAAAAGTTGACCGGGCATGACTTTCCCAATACAAAAGTTCACCGGGCATGACTTTCCCAGTACAACAGATCACCGGGCATGACTTTCCCAATACAAAAGTAGACCGGGCATGACTTTCCCAATACAAAAGTTCACCGGGCATGACTTTTCCCATACAAAAGTTCACCGGGCATGACCTTCCCAGTACAAAAGATCACCGGGCATGACTTTCCCAATACAAAAGTTGACCGGGCATGACTTTCCCAATACAAAAGTTCACCGGGCATGACTTTCCCAATACAAAAGTTCACCGGGCATGACTTTCCCAGTACAAAAGTTGACCGGGCATGACTTTCCCAGTACAAAAGATCACCGGGCATGACTTTCCCAATACAAAAGTTCACCGGGCATGACTTTCCCAGTACAAAAGTTCACCGGGCATGACTTTCCCAGTACAAAAGATCACCGGGCATGACTTTCCCAATACAAAAGTTGACCGGGCATGACTTTCCCAGTACAAAATTTTACCGGGCATGACTTTCCCAGTACAAAAGTTCACCGGGCATGACTTTCCCAATACAAAAGTTCACCGGGCATGACTTTCCCAATACAAAAGTTCACCGGGCATGACTTTCCCAGTACAAAAGATCACCGGGCATGACTTTCCCAATACAAAAGTTCACCGGGCATGACTTTCCCAATACAAAAGTTCACCGGGCATGACTTTCCCAATACAAAAGTTCACCGGGCATGACTTTCCCAATACAAAAGTTCACCGGGCATGACTTTCCCAATACAAAAGTTCACCGGGCATGACTTTCCCAATACAAAAGTTCACCGGGCATGACTTTCCCAGTACATAAGATCACCGGGCATGACTTTCCCAATACAAAAGTTCACCGGGCATGACTTTCCCAGAACAAAAGTTCACCGGGCATGACTTTCCCAATACAAAAGTTGACCGGGCATGACTTTCCCAGTACAATAGATCACCGGGCATGACTTTCCCAGTACAAAAGTTCACCGGGCATGACTTTCCCAGTACAAAAGATCACCGGGCATGACTTTTCCCATACAAAAGTTCACCGGGCATGACCTTCCCAGTACAAAAGATCACCGGGCATGACTTTCCCAATACAAAAGTTCACCGGGCATGACTTTCCCAGTACAAAAGTTCACCGGGCATGACTTTCCCAATACAAAAGTTCACCGGGCATGACTTTCCCAATACAAAAGTTCACCGGGCATGACTTTCCCAGTACAAAAGATCACCGGGCATGACTTTCCCAATACAAAAGTTCACCGGGCATGACTTTTCCCATACAAAAGTTGACCGGGCATGACTTTCCCAATACAAAAGTTCACCGGGCATGACTTTCCCAATACAAAAGTTCACCAGGCATGATTTTCCCAGTACAAAAGTTCACCGGGCATGACTTTCCCAATACAAAAGTTGACCGGGCATGACTTTCCCAATACAAAAGTTCACCGGGCATGACTTTCCCAGTACAAAAGATCACCGGGCATGACTTTCCCAATACAAAAGTAGACCGGGCATGACTTTCCCAATACAAAAGTTCACCGGGCATGACTTTTCCCATACAAAAGTTCACCGGGCATGACTTTCCCAATACAAAAGTTGACCGGGAATGACTTTCCCAGTACAAATGTTCACCGGGCATGACTTTCCCAATACAAAAGTTCACCGGGCATGACTTTCCCAATACAAAAGTTCACCGGGCATGACTTTCCCAATACAAAAGTTGACCGGGAATGACTTTCCCAGTACAAATGTTCACCGGGCATGACTTTCCCAATACAAAAGTTCACCGGGCATGACTTTCCCAATACAAAAGTTCACCGGGCATGACTTTCCCAGTACAAAAGATCACCGGGCATGACTTTTCCCATACAAAAGTTCACCGGGCATGACTTTCCCAGTACAAAAGATCACCGGGCATGACTTTCCCAATACAAAAGTTGACCGGGCATGACTTTCCCAATACAAAAGTTGACCGGGCATGACTTTCCCAATACAAAAGTTCACCGGGCATGACTTTCCCAATACAAAAGTTGACCGGGCATGACTTTCCCAGTACAATAGATCACCGGGCATGACTTTCCCAGTACAAAAGTTCACCGGGCATGACTTTCCCAGTACAAAAGATCACCGGGCATGACTTTTCCCATACAAAAGTTCACCGGGCATGACCTTCCCAGTACAAAAGATCACCGGGCATGACTTTCCCAATACAAAAGTTCACCGGGCATGACTTTCCCAGTACAAAAGTTCACCGGGCATGACTTTCCCAATACAAAAGTTCACCGGGCATGACTTTCCCAATACAAAAGTTCACCGGGCATGACTTTCCCAGTACAAAAGATCACCGGGCATGACTTTCCCAATACAAAAGTTCACCGGGCATGACTTTTCCCATACAAAAGTTGACCGGGCATGACTTTCCCAATACAAAAGTTCACCGGGCATGACTTTCCCAATACAAAAGTTCACCAGGCATGATTTTCCCAGTACAAAAGTTCACCGGGCATGACTTTCCCAATACAAAAGTTGACCGGGCATGACTTTCCCAATACAAAAGTTCACCGGGCATGACTTTCCCAGTACAAAAGATCACCGGGCATGACTTTCCCAATACAAAAGTAGACCGGGCATGACTTTCCCAATACAAAAGTTCACCGGGCATGACTTTTCCCATACAAAAGTTCACCGGGCATGACTTTCCCAATACAAAAGTTGACCGGGAATGACTTTCCCAGTACAAATGTTCACCGGGCATGACTTTCCCAATACAAAAGTTCACCGGGCATGACTTTCCCAATACAAAAGTTCACCGGGCATGACTTTCCCAATACAAAAGTTGACCGGGAATGACTTTCCCAGTACAAATGTTCACCGGGCATGACTTTCCCAATACAAAAGTTCACCGGGCATGACTTTCCCAATACAAAAGTTCACCGGGCATGACTTTCCCAGTACAAAAGATCACCGGGCATGACTTTTCCCATACAAAAGTTCACCGGGCATGACTTTCCCAGTACAAAAGATCACCGGGCATGACTTTCCCAATACAAAAGTTGACCGGGCATGACTTTCCCAATACAAAAGTTGACCGGACATGACTTTCCCAATACAAAAGTTCACCGGGCATGACTTTCCCAGTACAAAAGATCACCGGGCATGACTTTCCCAATACAAAAGTTGACCGGGCATGACTTTCCCAATACAAAAGTTCACCGGGCATGACTTTTCCCATACAAAAGTTCACCGGGCATGACTTTTCCCATACAAAAGTTCACCGGGCATGACTTTCCCAATACAAAAGATCACCGGGCATGACTTTCCCAGTACAAAAGTTCACCGGGCATGACTTTCCTAATACAAAAGTTGACCGGGCATGACTTTCCCAGTACAAAAGATCACCGGGCATGACTTTCCCATACAAAAGTTCACCGGGCATGACTTTTCCCATACAAAAGTTCACCGGGCATGACTTTCCCAA
Source organism: Musca autumnalis (assembly GCF_047663935.1). Lineage (NCBI taxonomy): Eukaryota > Metazoa > Arthropoda > Insecta > Diptera > Muscidae > Musca > Musca autumnalis. The sequence continues at coordinate 7,686 of NW_027412181.1, read as the reverse complement.
TACAAAAGTTCACCGGGCATGACTTTCCCAGTACAAAAGATCACCGGGCATGACTTTCCCAATACAAAAGTTGACCGGGCATGACTTTCCCAATACAAAAGTTGACCGGGCATGACTTTTTCCATACAAAAGTTCACCGGGCATGACTTTCCCAGTACAAAAGATCACCGGGCATGACTTTCCCAATACAAAAGTTGACCGGGCATGACTTTCCCAATACAAAAGTTCACCGGGCATGACTTTCCCAGTACAAAAGTTCACCGGGCATGACTTTCCCAATACAAAAGTTGACCGGGCATGACTTTCCCAATACAAAAGTTGACCGGGCATGACTTTCCCAATACAAAAGTTCACCGGGCATGACTTTCCCAGTACAAAAGTTCACCGGGCATGACTTTCCCAATACAAAAGTTCACCGGGCATGACTTTCCCAACACAAAAGTTCACCGAGCATGACTTTCCCAGTACATAAGATCACCGGGCATGACTTTCCCAATACAAAAGTTCACCGGGCATGACTTTCCCAGTACAAAAGTTCACCGGGCATGACTTTCCCAATACAAAAGTTGACCGGGCATGACTTTCCCAGTACAAAAGATCACCGGGCATGACTTTCCCAGTACAAAAGTTCACCGGGCATGACTTTCCCAGTACAAAAGATCACCGGGCATGACTTTCCCAATACAAAAGTTCACCGGGCATGAATTTCCCTGTACAAAAGTTCACCGGGCATGACTTTCCCAATACAAAAGTTCACCGGGCATGACTTTCCCAATACAAAAGTTCACCGGGCATGACTTTCCCAGTACAAAAGATCACCGGGCATGACTTTCCCAATACAAAAGTTCACCGGGCATGACTTTTCCCATACAAAAGTTGACCGGGCATGACTTTCCCAATACAAAAGTTCACCTGGCATGACTTTCCCAATACAAAAGTTCACCAGGCATGATTTTCCCAGTACAAAAGTTCACCGGGCATGACTTTCCCAATACAAAAGTTGACCGGGCATGACTTTCCCAATACAAAAGTTCACCGGGCATGACTTTCCCAGTACAACAGATCACCGGGCATGACTTTCCCAATACAAAAGTAGACCGGGCATGACTTTCCCAATACAAAAGTTCACCGGGCATGACTTTTCCCATACAAAAGTTCACCGGACATGACTTTCCCAGTACAAAAGATCACCGGGCATGACTTTCCCAATACAAAAGTTGACCGGGCATGACTTTCCCAATACAAAAGTTCACCGGGCATGACTTTCCCAATACAAAAGTTCACCGGGCATGACTTTCCCAATACAAAAGTTCACCGGGCATGACTTTCCCAACACAAAAGTTCACCGAGCATGACTTTCCCAGTACATAAGATCACCGGGCATGACTTTCCCAATACAAAAGTTCACCGGGCATGACTTTCCCAGTACAAAAGTTCACCGGGCATGACTTTCCCAATACAAAAGTTGACCGGGCATGACTTTCCCAGTACAAAAGATCACCGGGCATGACTTTCCCAGTACAAAAGTTCACCGGGCATGACTTTCCCAGTACAAAAGATCACCGGGCATGACTTTCCCAATACAAAAGTTCACCGGGCATGAATTTCCCTGTACAAAAGTTCACCGGGCATGACTTTCCCAATACAAAAGTTCACCGGGCATGACTTTCCCAATACAAAAGTTCACCGGGCATGACTTTCCCAGTACAAAAGATCACCGGGCATGACTTTCCCAATACAAAAGTTCACCGGGCATGACTTTTCCCATACAAAAGTTGACCGGGCATGACTTTCCCAATACAAAAGTTCACCTGGCATGACTTTCCCAATACAAAAGTTCACCAGGCATGATTTTCCCAGTACAAAAGTTCACCGGGCATGACTTTCCCAATACAAAAGTTGACCGGGCATGACTTTCCCAATACAAAAGTTCACCGGGCATGACTTTCCCAGTACAACAGATCACCGGGCATGACTTTCCCAATACAAAAGTAGACCGGGCATGACTTTCCCAATACAAAAGTTCACCGGGCATGACTTTTCCCATACAAAAGTTCACCGGACATGACTTTCCCAGTACAAAAGATCACCGGGCATGACTTTCCCAATACAAAAGTTGACCGGGCATGACTTTCCCAATACAAAAGTTCACCGGGCATGACTTTCCCAATACAAAAGTTCACCGGGCATGACTTTCCCAGTACAAAAGTTGACCGGGCATGACTTTCCCAGTACAAAAGATCACCGGGCATGATTTTCCCAATACAAAAGTTCACCGGGCATGACTTTCCCAGTACAAAAGTTCACCGGGCATGACTTTCCCAGTACAAAAGATCACCGGGCATGACTTTCCCAATACAAAAGTTGACCGGGCATGACTTTCCCAGTACAAAATTTTACCGGGCATGACTTTCCCAGTACAAAAGTTCACCGGGCATGACTTTCCCAATACAAAAGTTCACCGGGCATGACTTTCCCAATACAAAAGTTCACCGGGCATGACTTTCCCAGTACAAAAGATCACCGGGCATGACTTTCCCAATACAAAAGTTCACCGGGCATGACTTTCCCAATACAAAAGTTCACCGGGCATGACTTTCCCAATACAAAAGTTCACCGGGCATGACTTTCCCAATACAAAAGTTCACCGGGCATGACTTTCCCAATACAAAAGTTCACCGGGCATGACTTTCCCAATACAAAAGTTCACCGGGCATGACTTTCCCAGTACATAAGATCACCGGGCATGACTTTCCCAATACAAAAGTTCACCGGGCATGACTTTCCCAGAACAAAAGTTCACCGGGCATGACTTTCCCAGTACAAAAGATCACCGGGCATGACTTTTCGCATACAAAAGTTCACCGGGCATGACTTTCCCAGTACAAAAGATCACCGGGCATGACTTTCCCAATACAAAAGTTCACCGGGCATGACTTTCCCAATACAAAAGTTGACCGGGCATGACTTTCCCAGTACAATAGATCACCGGGCATGACTTTCCCAGTACAAAAGTTCACCGGGCATGACTTTCCCAGTACAAAAGATCACCGGGCATGACTTTTCGCATACAAAAGTTCACCGGGCATGACTTTCCCAGTACAAAAGATCACCGGGCATGACTTTCCCAATACAAAAGTTCAGCGGGCATGACTTTCCCAGTACAAAAGTTCACCGGGCATGACTTTCCCAATACAAAAGTTCACCGGGCATGACTTTCCCAATACAAAAGTTCACCGGGCATGACTTTCCCAGTACAAAAGATCACCGGGCATGACTTTCCCAATACAAAAGTTCACCGGGCATGACTTTTCCCATACAAAAGTTGACCGGGCATGACTTTCCCAATACAAAAGTTCACCGGGCATGACTTTCCCAATACAAAAGTTCACCAGGCATGATTTTCCCAGTACAAAAGTTCACCGGGCATGACTTTCCCAATACAAAAGTTGACCGGGCATGACTTTCCCAATACAAAAGTTCACCGGGCATGACTTTCCCAGTACAAAAGATCACCGGGCATGACTTTCCCAATACAAAAGTAGACCGGGCATGACTTTCCCAATACAAAAGTTCACCGGGCATGACTTTTCCCATACAAAAGTTCACCGGGCATGACTTTCCCAATACAAAAGTTGACCGGGAATGACTTTCCCAGTACAAATGTTCACCGGGCATGACTTTCCCAATACAAAAGTTCACCGGGCATGACTTTCCCAATACAAAAGTTCACCGGGCATGACTTTCCCAATACAAAAGTTGACCGGGAATGACTTTCCCAGTACAAATGTTCACCGGGCATGACTTTCCCAATACAAAAGTTCACCGGGCATGACTTTCCCAATACAAAAGTTCACCGGGCATGACTTTCCCAGTACAAAAGATCACCGGGCATGACTTTTCCCATACAAAAGTTCACCGGGCATGACTTTCCCAGTACAAAAGATCACCGGGCATGACTTTCCCAATACAAAAGTTGACCGGGCATGACTTTCCCAATACAAAAGTTGACCGGGCATGACTTTCCCAATACAAAAGTTCACCGGGCATGACTTTCCCAGTACAAAAGATCACCGGGCATGACTTTCCCAATACAAAAGTTGACCGGGCATGACTTTCCCAATACAAAAGTTCACCGGGCATGACTTTTCCCATACAAAAGTTCACCGGGCATGACTTTTCCCATACAAAAGTTCACCGGGCATGACTTTCCCAATACAAAAGATCACCGGGCATGACTTTCCCAGTACAAAAGTTCACCGGGCATGACTTTCCTAATACAAAAGTTGACCGGGCATGACTTTCCCAGTACAAAAGATCACCGGGCATGACTTTCCCATACAAAAGTTCACCGGGCATGACTTTTCCCATACAAAAGTTCACCGGGCATGACTTTCCCAATACAAAAGTTCACCGGGCATGACTTTCCCAGTACAAAAGATCACCGGGCATGACTTTCCCAATACAAAAGTTGACCGGGCATGACTTTCCCAATACAAAAGTTCACCGGGCATGACTTTCCCAGTACAAAAGTTCACCGGGCATGACTTTCCTAATAGAAAAGTTGACCGGGCATGACTTTCCCAGTACAAAAGATCACCGGGCATGACTTTTCCCATACAAAAGTTCACCGGGCATGACTTTCCCAGTACAAAAGATCACCGGGCATGACTTTCTCAATACAAAAGTTGACCGGGCATGACTTTCCCAATACAAAAGTTGACCGGGCATGATTTTCCCAATACAAAAGTTCACCGGGCATGACTTTCCCAGTACAAAAGATCACCGGGCATGACTTTCCCAATACAAAAGTTCACCGGGCATGACTTTCCCAATACAAAAGTTCACCGGGCATGACTTTCCCAATACAAAGGTTGACCGGGCATGACTTTCCCAATACAAAAGTTGACCGGGCATGACTTTCCCAATACAAAAGTTCACCGGGCATGACTTTTCCCATACAAAAGTTCACCGGGCATGACTTTCCCAATACAAAAGTTGACCGGGCATGACTTTTCCCATACAAAAGTTGACCGGGCATGACTTTCCCAGTACAAAAGATCACCGGGCATGACTTTTCCCATACAAAAGTTAACCGGGCATGACTTTCCCAGTACAAAAGATCACCGGGCATGACTTTCCCAATACAAAAGTTCACCGGGCATGACTTTCCCAATACAAAAGTTCACCGGGCATGACTTTCCCAATACAAAAGTTCACCGGGCATGACTTTCCCAGTACAAAAGTTCACCGGGCATGACTTTCCCAATACAAAAGTTCACCGGGCATGACTTTCCAATACAAAAGTTCACCGGGCATGACTTTCCCAATACAAAAGTTCACCGGGCATGACTTTCCCAATACAAAAGTTCACCGGGCAAGTCTTTCCCAATACAAAAGTTCACCGGGCATGACTTTCCCAGTACAAAAGTTCACCGGGCATGACTTTCCCAGTACAAAAGATCACCGGGCATGACTTTCCCAATACAAAAGTTCACCGGGCATGACTTTTCCCATACAAAAGTTCACCGGGCATGACTTTTCCCATACAAAAGTTCACCGGGCATGACTTTCCCAGTACAAAAGATCACCGGGCATGACTTTTCCCATACAAAAGTTCACCGGGCATGAATTTCCCAGTACAAAAGATCATCGGGCATGACTTTCCCAATACAAAAGTTCACCGGGCATGACTTTCCCAATACAAAAGTTCACCGGGCATGATTTTCCCAATACAAAAGTTCACCGGGCATGACTTTCCCAATACAAAAGTTGACCGGGCATGACTTTCCCAGTACAAAAGATCACCGGGCATGACTTTCCCAATACAAAAGTTGACCGGGCATGACTTTCCCAATACAAAAGTTGACCGTGCATGACTTTCCCAATACAAAAGTTCACCGGGCATGACTTTCCCAGTACAAAAGTTCACCGGGCATGACTTTCCCAATACAAAAGTTCACCGGGCATGACTTTCCCAATACAAAAGTTCACCGGGCATGACTTTTCCCATACAAAAGTTCACCGGGCATGACTTTCCCAATACAAAAGTTCACCGGGCATGACTTTCCCAGTACAAAAGTTCACCGGGCATGACTTTCCCAATACAAAAGATCACCGGGCATGACTTTCCCAATACAAAAGTTGACCGGGCATGATATTCCCAGTACAAAAGTTCACCGGGCATGACTTTCCCAGTACAAAAGTTGACCGGGCATGACTTTCCCAGTACAAAAGTTCACCGGGCATGACTTTCCCAATACAAAAGTTCACCGGGCATGACTTTCCCAATACAAAAGTTGACCGGGCATGACTTTCCCAATACAAAAGTTCACCAGGTATGACTTTCCCAATACAAAAGTTCACCGGGCATGACTTTCCCAATACAAAAGTTCACCGGGCATGACTTTCCCAATACAAAAGATCACCGGGCATGACTTTCCCAGTACAAAAGTTCACCGGGCATGACTTTCCTAATACAAAAGTTGACCGGGCATGACTTTCCCAGTACAAAAGATCACCGGGCATGACTTTCCCATACAAAAGTTCACCGGGCATGACTTTTCCCATACAAAAGTTCACCGGGCATGACTTTCCCAATACAAAAGTTCACCGGGCATGACTTTCCCAGTACAAAAGATCACCGGGCATGACTTTCCCAATACAAAAGTTGACCGGGCATGACTTTCCCAATACAAAAGTTCACCGGGCATGACTTTCCCAGTACAAAAGTTCACCGGGCATGACTTTCCTAATAGAAAAGTTGACCGGGCATGACTTTCCCAGTACAAAAGATCACCGGGCATGACTTTTCCCATACAAAAGTTCACCGGGCATGACTTTCCCAGTACAAAAGATCACCGGGCATGACTTTCTCAATACAAAAGTTGACCGGGCATGACTTTCCCAATACAAAAGTTGACCGGGCATGACTTTCCCAATACAAAAGTTCACCGGGCATGACTTTCCCAGTACAAAAGATCACCGGGCATGACTTTCCCAATACAAAAGTTCACCGGGCATGACTTTCCCAATACAAAAGTTCACCGGGCATGACTTTCCCAATACAAAGGTTGACCGGGCATGACTTTCCCAATACAAAAGTTGACCGGGCATGACTTTCCCAATACAAAAGTTCACCGGGCATGACTTTTCCCATACAAAAGTTCACCGGGCATGACTTTCCCAATACAAAAGTTGACCGGGCATGACTTTTCCCATACAAAAGTTGACCGGGCATGACTTTCCCAGTACAAAAGATCACCGGGCATGACTTTTCCCATACAAAAGTTAACCGGGCATGACTTTCCCAGTACAAAAGATCACCGGGCATGACTTTCCCAATACAAAAGTTCACCGGGCATGACTTTCCCAATACAAAAGTTCACCGGGCATGACTTTCCCAATACAAAAGTTCACCGGGCATGACTTTCCCAGTACAAAAGTTCACCGGGCATGACTTTCCCAATACAAAAGTTCACCGGGCATGACTTTCCAATACAAAAGTTCACCGGGCATGACTTTCCCAATACAAAAGTTCACCGGGCATGACTTTCCCAATACAAAAGTTCACCGGGCAAGTCTTTCCCAATACAAAAGTTCACCGGGCATGACTTTCCCAGTACAAAAGTTCACCGGGCATGACTTTCCCAGTACAAAAGATCACCGGGCATGACTTTCCCAATA
>NW_027412180.1:0-58109 GCF_047663935.1 Musca autumnalis | reverse complement strand
TCAATATACCCCATTAAAATTATCAAAATATGCCATTTAAGGTTCAATAGCGTATAAGTACTGACATCAGTCATACGCACCAATATCCACGTCAAACGATTATCTTTTTAATACGATTTTTCATTGGGCAATCAGACAAGAACTATGCTTTCTTAAAAATTATTATTAAAATGGGAATAAGCTATTTCTATAAGAGAATCATTTTGGAAAGGGCAACAGTTCTAGGAAAAACCGTGTTGCAGTGACGACCATGTGCTCTTAATTTTTAACAACTGAGTTCGAGACGCAGATCAGTCGAAATCCACATCTATTTTTACAAACTAACAGTCAACTTAGTTGACCTAGATGCAATTGTCTTGCACATTGAATGACTAAGTTGAAGTTCCAAGAAACCTCTAACTTTTCTGTAGTAGATGAAAACACAAACATGAATGTTTGCCACGGCGACATAGGCGATAGAAAAGGACTTTTATCATCGGTGAAGTTTATCGCAAATATTATTTATTATCTGCAGACTAGAGGATGATCGGCACTAACTAAAGATCTTGGTAGGGGAAGTCATGGCATTATCGTGGCCTCTCATTTACCTCATATGATAATGTCATGCTTGAGGGTTTCAGCTCTTAGTAGATTATACTGGATACACTACTTGCAAGATATATGACATGCTACGCTACTTTTCCAATACATACATATGTTCCCACAACATCCCTGAAGGGACAAGGGAGACTTCTCTCATATCAAAGAGTGCACGCCGATTCATATTGGCTCAATGATATGGGACCTACAGTTTATCACCGAGTCCGAACGGCGTGTCTCACGACACCACTTGTAGAGAAGTTATTCATGGCTGAAATACTCAGGAAATGTCGCCAGCATTACTGAGGGGGAATTTTGCCACCGTTGTAAATTTGATGTTGCTTGGCCTGGGATTCGAACCGCAGACCTTATGAGTGCAAGGCGGACGTGCTAACCATTGCACCACGGTGGCCTCCCTACTTTTCCAATATGAGACAGAAATCTGCAATATATCACCTTAAAATCATACATATTTACGAAGTTGTAGGTTTATTTAATTTAGAAGCCTCTTAGGTTTCCTTGGCGTATAACTATTGGCATCAGTTATACGCGCCATCAACTAGCAAATAATGTTATATAATATTATTTTTGAGAATATGTATATTTAAATAATACATTCAAGATCAAAGTGAATAAAAATATTTTTCATGATAATTCAAATTGAATTTTTCGGGGTCCCAATCCAGCTGAAAACTTCTACTGTTCTTAAAACTATTTGCAATATAAGCGTTATACAAATACAGAAGCGTTTGCAGAATGTTTCTGTACTTTCTTTCTTTCTGTTCTAATTTTGATATATCCTGCAACTCCAGAGGATTTCAAAAATATTTTTATATTGAAAATCAAAGGTACTATAAGAAAGTAATAACATGTTTTTCCTATTTGTACCCCAGTGCGTATGACTATTATTAATTATTGGCTTGCTCTACAAAACTCCCTGTAACTCCTTACTCATATTACGGAATTTGAAAAATAAATTATTTTTAGGAAGCTGATAAATAGGGCATTTTTAATTATGTGCTTTTAGCAGAACTACTGTTTTTGATGCCGAACGTAGAGTAAATTTCCATGCGCTTCGTTCTTCTGCGCCACTCAAAGTTTGTAGGTGAACTCCTCCAAAAGGCCGTTCCATCGAGATTTTGGTCTTCAGTTTTTGCATGCAAACACTTTCTTGAGTGGCAGGAGTTTTGCATTAATTCATTCATCAATTACATACAAATGTAACTTTATATAGACCTTTTGTCCCACTCATCGAATGAGGCATACATTTCCAATATCCAGAGATCTGACACTTTTCCATTCGATTGAATTCCTTACTTTTCCGCACTGTTTCATAATTGTTCTCACTAACATCCCAGACAGGACAAGAGAGACATCTCTCATGTCAATGAGTGCACCACGATTTATATTGCCTCAATGGTAAGGTACTTGCTTTTTATCGCCGTATCCAAATGGCGTGTCTTAAGACTCCACTTGTAGAGAAGTTTTACATGGCTGAAATACTCAAGAAGTGTCGCCAACACTACGAAGTGGGGAATTTTAGCACCATTAAAAATGTGATGTTGTTAGCAGGGTGTTTAATGTCAAAAGGCTTGTTTTTATAGGTCATCCTAATAAGGACATTTCATTCGATTTCATGAAATGCCCAGCAATCACAATAGTGGTAATTCGGTACACGTTCTTTTAAATAATATTTTCTAGAGTATCAAAAAACATGAAGGGTTTACAAATAACTATTTCTTTAGTGCTCTAACCATGGATAGTTAGGGTTAAATTTCCATATGATCATCACTCCAATACAGGGGCAATTGAAGAAATATTGTGTATTATATTTTTCGTTTGTCATGTAACTTCATAGCTTTCCAAAAGTTGTTTAATGTTTAAAATCCAGGCAATATTTCGGAAGTTATGAAAACATTTCTATTGGTACACCAGTGCGTATGACTGTTATTAATTATTGGGTTATTTTACGAATATCTTTATAACTTCTCAACTTTGATACTGATTTTGAAAAATAAATTATTTTTAAAAAGCTGAGAAATAGGGATTTTTAATTTTGTGCTCATAGCAGAACGACTGTTCTTGATGCCGAACGTAGAGTAGATTTCCAAGCGCTTTGTTCTTCTACGCTACTCAAACTGGTAAAAAGTTTGGAGGTGAACTCTTTCAGTTGGCCTTTCAATCGAAATTCTAGTCTTCAGCTTTTGCAAGCAAATAATTTCTCCAATAACAAGAGTTGTGTATTAATTCGAACGAGTTTTTGTTCGAATCGATTTAGAGAAGCAGGACATTAGCTACATTCACAGGTAGCTTTATACAGACCTTTTGTTCCACTCACCGAATTAGGCATAGATTTCCAATCTCCAGAGATTTGATACTTTTCCCTTCTATCGAAGTCTTCACTTTTCCGCACTGCTTCGTAAATGTTCCCACAAACATCCCATTCAGGACAATGGAGATATCTCTCATATCTATGAGTGATTACTAGACATCGGATTTTAGCATGTTTTTTATTTCTTATCCGATTGGACTCAAATTTTGGATCTAGGCGTTTTGAGGGTCAATTTTTCGATATTTGGGGTCATATCAAAAATATGCAAAAAATATGCAAAAAATATGCAAAATATATGAAAAAAATATGCAAAATATATGCAAACAATATGCAAAATATGCAAAAAAATATGCTAAATATGCCAGTGTTTTTTTAACAAAAATCGTCAATTAAATTTGAAAAATCATCAAAAAAGCATTTTAAATTAAGTTTTTTGACGTTTAACATAGTTTTTTGCAGATTATTATGTTATTGAGACTCTCCAGATATTCCGCCAAAGCAATAAATCTAGACTAACAAGACATAAATCCGTTTTCACAAGGTGACAAAATGTCAAATATACCAGCATTCCTATTGCAACATAATTTGCTTCCTATACAAATGTAGATAGATAATGGAAAAATTTCAAAAACTCAATCAGAAATGTCAAAATCAACATGTCCAAATATGATGATAGTTTCTAATCGGCTAAAATTGTCTAGCAGAAAAACAAAGGAGCTGGAGTTAGTCATCGCTATTTTTGTTTAGATAAAAGCGCAATTTTTTTTTAGTTTTTGGAAAAAGGTTTCGTTTTTTTAGCGCAAAATGGGAAAAAGTACTAAAGTACCATTTACGATTCCAGGTTCTGGAATATAACTATAATTAGAAGTATACTTTTTGAATATCCACATATTTGATTTGAATATATTTTATAGTGTTTAGTCCTATATTTGTGGTCAAAAAGCTTCTTTGGAAAAACGCTCTAACTGCCGCTTTAATATTGATGACATGGTTTTAGTTTAATGCACTAAAAATACATAATTTTATATGTATATTGTAAGCATACAACCGCTTAATGCAGAATTGGGAAATGTTCACTCCTCGGCGAAAAGTAATGCATTATTTTTAGATTCACTTTTGGCAGTTGTGTTGAGATGTGTATTATTTTATTGTTGTAAAATAATTTCAGCTTAATCTCGGGTTTTGTTGTTTTCAAATTTTAAAAACAACAAGTTTTATTTAAAGTGGGATGTAGTTAAAATTGATGTGAAGAACACCAAATGATTAGTGCAAAATGACATCACTCAGAAAAACCACACAATAGCGTGGTAGTGGTAAAATAAGTCAAACCCTTGGAATTATCTTTAACATGGCAAAACCACTCACATATTTCTGCTAGAAAAGCATTTGGAATGCTAAAAAATATAGTTCTGTCATTCCTGCTACAGGAAAACAATTTTGATAACACAGTCGAAAAGAATTATACAATTAATTAACTTATACCTGACCGTGTACTCGATAATTTGAACTAATTATTACAAATGTTTCGAATTTGGACAGTTGTTTAATTGAGGAGTTGCTGTAAACATTTTTCAGCAACACTTAGAAAAAATTATCGAGTACAAGGATATAACACCTTTTATAACACATTAGTCTTGTTGTCTAGGATATAAATAAATATATTAAGAAAAATATTCGCCGCAATATTGTCATTAAAATTGCCAAAGGCACTATACACCTAAAAGGCAAAGATTTCAAGGAATCTTAATTTTCAAACAAAACAGGGATCGCCCTAGGGCCAAAAAAATTTTTTTTATGCGAATTGGTCTATATTGTGACCTGTACTTTGTTTTCAAAATACCTGGATAAGTGCGAATCTAATGCAGATAATCAAAAGGAACTGTGGGTCTATTTTGTTTCCTTTTGCATGTTGCAAACTCATTCACTAAGACATAATACCCTTAGGGTATTAAAATATAGTTATCAGTGCAATCATGAATAAAAATTCCGTGCAATTCCGGTGGGTGCCACCGTGGTGCAATGGTATGCACACCCGCCTTGCACGCTAAAGGTCGTGGGTTCGATTCCCCTGCCAGTCAACTTCAAACACTTTTCAACGGTGGCAAAATACCCCTTAGTAATGTTGGCGACATTTTCTGAGTATTTCAGCCTTGTACAACTTCTCTACACGTGGTGTCTTAGACACGCTGTTCGGACTCGGCGATAAACAGTATGTCCCATATCATTGAGCTAATATGAATCGGGGTGCACTCATTGATATGAGAGAAGTCTCCCCTGTCCCGCCTGGGATGTTTGTGGAACAATTATATTACATAATTTGTTTCCTTTCCCAAAATTCACAATTTTTTCCATATTTATACCTTAAAAGGGAATATTTTCAACTTTTAACAAATATTGATTTTTTAAAAGAGTTTCACTTTCTAAAATTATTTTCCGTGCGGAAATTCGGAGGGAAATATTCATGATTGCCCTGTATATGTTTTTATATGTTATATGTTTTTAGTAAAATATGAAAGATTTTATGTAATATTCAATATTGTCTTAGTCTTAATTTCTAGCTCATTTGTTATTCTGTCAGACAATTTGGCCGAGCAGAAACTATCAACATATTTGGATACGTTCATTTTGACATTTCTGATTGAGTTTTTGAACAAATTTGTATTAGAAAGCAACTTATGTTGTAATAAGAAGGCTGGGTTATAGGAAATTTTCTAAGTGTTTTAGTCCAGATTTATTGCTGTGGCGGAATAATAATTAATAACATAATAATCTGCTAAGAAATCGACGTTTAACGACAATAAACTTAATTTAGAACACTTTTTTATAACTTTCTAAACTTAATTTGACGATTTTCGTCAAAAAAAAAAGTTGCATATTTTGCATATTTTTTGCATATTTTGCATATTTTTTGCATATTTTGTGCATATGCAAAATATGCAAATATGCAAAAAAAATAAAAAATATGAGCCTGTCATTGCATTCAGTTTTCTTCAAAACGAATTTTGGTCCAATCAGAATTTTTGTATCTTTATTAATAAAAAATATGCAAATATGCAAAATCCGATGTCTAGTGATTACTTACTTAGTTGGCATATTACAGAACATTTGTCCTATAAGCCGAACTCCTTGGTTTGAACAGTTCTGCTGGAACGCCATCGGCTCCAAGCTGCCTTATTATTCTTCCGCCGGTTTATTGCTTTCTTTTCCTCATCTTGGCCGGACGGAATAATTCCATCTTCTGGGATTGGATCTGGGACCAACACAATCTGTGTCAGTCACCAAATTACCTTGCTGGTCTCTACAGAAGGATGTGCCTGTACCAAAGCAACCAATTTGATATTTCACTCTTTGGTAGAATTTTCGGTCTTCATTCTGGCTCCTGTATATCTTGATTTTTTTCACACTCCCGCTGTTCCATTTCTCTCTTTTTCCTGCGGAAAATACGTTTCTCCTATCTCCTTTTCTTCCGATACCTCTCTTGTGCGCTACCCGTTGCTACTGATTGTGAAATAGCCATATATGCCTCGTTTTACTCTTCGGTAGCAGCACGATCTGGTCATACCATGGGTTCATCGGTGGAGCTGTTTGTTATGCAAATATGGATTCTAGGGTTTTTCGCATGGAGCCGGTCATAGTTTACCACTGTGCTAATATGTTATCAGAGTATATGCTCTGGCTACCTGTTGTGATTGCAGCATTCCAATGTACAATTTCCGTGTTGTGTTTGTTCATACTTTATTTGCTAGGCTTAATCGGGTACGTGCCTTAGCTGCAACATGGTGGTAGTCCGAGTCTATGTTTGTTTCTCGGAACGATCACAATGTAATCAATTTAATTTTTTGTTTTCTGGTCCGGAGACAACCAGGTGCCATTATGAATGATGCTTAAGTCTGGTACTTACTTCTAACTACCATGTCTTTTGCCGCTGAGAAGTCTTACAGCCTCATTCTATTATCAGATGGTTCACTGTAGAGACTGAATTTCCCGACTGTTATGCCAAAGATATTGTTCTTTCCTATTTGGCCTTAAAATCGCATAGAATACTTTTAATAATAATGTTAATGTCATAGGCGGGACAACGGTCATATAGTTCTTCAGAGCGCACATAAAATAATTGCTTTAGGGGGAGCATAAATAAAGCTGATGTCGAAAAAATCCTTTTATCCGTATTGCAGTATTCATTCACTGGGGTGAAGCTGGAGACCAGATCTCCAACATATTGCTCCTGATATTTTACGCATCCGCAAAGTTATACGTGAACTCCCACCCCCAGCTTTGCATAGTTTGGAAGCCTTTTATGATCTCATAGCGTATTCGAAGCTCAAAGTAGAAGATATTTATAAGCGATTTGCTCTGCTGTGCTTCACAAACTGGCACTAAGTTTCGAAGTTAACTCGTTTAGTTGTGCTTACAGTCGAAGTTGTGGCTTTGGTGGGGCCATTTCATGCATACTCAGGACATGGCCAAACATTACAATAGTGATAAATCGATACGTTTAGTTCTATATAATATTTTGCAGAGGGTTATTGATCCACAAGAGGTCTTTTAACTTTTCATTTGCTGAAGTTCATTACCACGAAACGTGTATAAGTTTTAAAACCATTTTCCCTGTAATAATAATTCTAATATAACGACAATTGAAGAACATTTTTGTAATATTTTTTCATTTATCCTGCAGCTTCATAGCATTCCAAAAATATATTGATATTGAAAATCCAAGCAATAGTTACAAAGTTATGATAATATTTAGGTTGGTGCTTCAGGGCGTATGACTATTATTAATTACCATGTTGTTTCACAAAAAAAGTTGTAACTCCTTAGCTATTTTACCGATTTTGAAAACTAAATTAGTTCTGGAAAGCCAAGAAATAAGGTATCCTTACCATAAAACTACAAAGACATAGAAATCCAAGATCCTCGCCAGCATTATTGGAGTTTGTATCGATTTAAGTTTTTTAAGCCGAATATTTCATTGATCATAGGTTTTGGTCGTTTCAGTAGGCTGGATGCGATTTTTTGAGGAAAAAAGAAGGGACTTAATCTCCTGTAAATCTTAGATGTAATCATATCTCCTATTTTGTCGAATATGATTTGATAGTGGCAGATGATTTTCAGTACGTCGCTTCTGGTCGTAAGCAGCTAAGCCGGTAGCCTGTTAACTCCATATGCTTAAAGAGTTTTAAGCCGGCTCTCATTTGTTGAGGAATAATCAAGATATTCAAATCAATGAGGATTATCAAAAGAAAAAAATGGATCTATGGGTCATGCAATTTGTTTTGAATCATAGGGGTTTACAATTATCGTAATTCTTCTACATTATCTATAGTATTATTCTATTTTCATTTTGCCGGCAACTTCATAGCATTCCAAAAATAATTTTATTTTGAAAATGCAAGCCAGAGCTAGAGAGCGGTGATAATTTTTTCTATTGGTGCCGTAGTGCGTATGATTATTATTAATTATTGGGTTGTGGCACAAAAACCCTTGTATTACCAGAACTACAAAACCGATTTTCAAAAGGAAAACTCTTTCAGAGAGTATACAAATAAAGCTATGTTCTCAGTATGCGATGTACACATGGCTCATATTTAATAAGATGAAACACCTAATGAATAAGAAGAATGAAATGTTCTACAAAAAGTTTCGTCAATCGATTTGACTGAAGACATTTCACCTCAAAACGAAGCTACAGCAACGCCAAACAGAGATATGGAGATATGTTCCCAAGTATTATAGGGAAATCAAAAACTTCATCGCGCGATATCTCAGAAACTTGACCTATGGCGAAAATTTCCTTTTGGGTTTTTGGTATACTCATCATGGGCTTTCATCTCCAAAAGAAATTTTCCACCCCCAGACTTTGAGTTCCATTTTGTGTCACAGTGTAGTAAGTAAAACACACATCTCAACAAAACTGCCAAAGTGAATCTATTTATAAAAATATTTTCACATAAAATAAGGGTCATAGAATTAACTCCTCTTAAACTCAACCAACATTGACTGTCTATCTATCTGTCTGCTTGTTTATGGTTGGGATTATTTTGCCATGATATTTTATCATTTCCCGTATGTGTTACGTTCTTTTTTTCATATATACTTTATATAGCTTTAAAGTTAATATGTTATCCTGCTAGCTCTAGAAACTATGAACAAAACTCTAAATTTTGTTCATCCCATGTTTGGGTATGAAATTTTAGTTCTTTCTTTTTGCTTTTAGCAAAAACATGTGAAACTACTCTAACAACAAACCAACACATTGCAATATATCCCCACATGGTTCTTTTTCCATAATTTTTTTTTTGTTTTTTTTTTTTTTTTTTGGCTGGTTGATTCTTTTTTTATTACAACCAAGCAGGTAATGGTCTTTGTTAGAAAATATTTGTTGGGGAGAAACAAGTAAAAGTAAAATTGCAGTGTAATGGTAGATTTTTAGTTTTTTTATTTTTTCTATGCAACACATTTGGGTATAAAACATTGCACAACAAAAGTTTAAAACAAATGAAATTAATCTCTGAAAATAAGAATTATTTTTAGACGGAAATTAGGTCAGTACAAATATTATAAAATATGTTAAGCCATTAGTAAAAATTGCAGGAATGGGTCGAACATGTGATGTCCTGATATAGTAAATATTTTGTAAGTAAATTTAAGATTAACTATGAATATTTTACATTATTGTAGCTTAGTCACATTTGTAAGCTTTCCAAGACGAACTTAATTTTTAAGATCGGACTCATAGTTCAGATTTTACAACGGTTTTTGTGAATCAGCCCAAAAATTAATACTAATCATACGCTCTGGTGCACCATTTACAAAAATAATCGTAGCCGCTTCACTATGGCCGCGATTTTTAATAAAAAAAATATTTTTCAAATCTGAAGAGATGCCGAATAACTGAAAAATATCTTAATTTATTAATTTCCACAAAAAAACTCTTAATTTTCTATAAAACAGATCCTGTGTTGACCACATAAGATCGCTAAGAATAATTGTTGAGCCTTACAAACGCTGGCATACCCGCCGAAATAGGAGAAATCATCCGTATGCTATACCAAAACGCGTCATGCAAAGTGGATTAGGAAGTGAGCCTCTTTAAACTATATGTATTGAAAATATAAAAAAATTAATTATATACCACATATTTTTTATTTTATTTTTCCTGAAAGTTCGGATCAGCCAAGAATATTTTATATTCTTAGAATGTAGCCTCATTTGTTAGCTATCTAGGACTATTTTATTTTATAAAATCGTATTCATAGTTCAGAAGTTGCAATGGTTTTCGTCAAAGAACTCAATAAATAAAACTAATCATACGCACTGGTGCAAAACTACTAGTTATGCAAAGCTGAAGAGATTCCGAATAATTGAAAAATATCTGAATTTATCAATTTCCACAAAAGTTCGCCAAAAGAACTCACTCTTATATAATAATGGTTCATCAAAAATATCGTTCAGAGTTATGCAAGATATGATCTAGAAAATAATAAAAATATGGGCATTTTATTCTTTGGTAAGTTATCTAAAAAAGTAAGGACTATTAGAGCTTACTATGTTCTTTAAAATATAAAACAATGGACTTATATTCTACATTCTTTTCATGAAAGTTCGGGATCAGCCAAGAATATTTTATATTCCTAGAATGTAGCCACATGTGTTAGCTATCTAGGACGATTTTACTTTATAATATCGAATTCATAGTTCAGAAGTTACAACGGTTTTCGACAAAAAACCCAATAAATAAAACTAATCATACGCTCTGGTGCACCATTTACAAAAATAATCGTAGCTACTACACTATGGCCGGGATTTTAAATACAAATTAAGGTTTGCAAAGCTAAAGAGATGCCGAATAATTGAAAAATATCTTAAATTATTAATTTTCACAAAAGTTCGCCAAAAATCCTCACTTTTATATGATGATGGTTCATCAAAAATGTCGTTCAGAGTTATTTAAGTTATAATCTAGAAAATTAAAAATATATGGGTATTTTATTCATTGGTAAGTTCTCTAAGAAAGTAATGACAATTAGAGTTTGTTATGCATTTTGAAATATAAGAAATCAACTTATATTCTAAATATTTTTCATGAAAGTGCGGGATCAGCCGAGAATATTTTATATTCTTGGAATATAACCTCATTTGTTAGCTATCTAGGACTATTTTACTTTATAAAATCGTATTCATAGTTCAGAAGTTGCAATGGTTTTCGTCAAATAACCCAATAATTAAAACTAATCATACGCACTGGCGCACCAATTACAAAAATAATCGTAGCTACTTCACTATGGCCGGTATTTTAAATACAAAATAAGCTTTGCAAAGCTGAAGAGATGCTGAAAAATTGAAAAATATCTTCGTTTATTAATTTCCACAAAAGTTCGGCAAAAATCATTATCATTATATAATTAAAACTAATCATACGCTCTGGTGCACTAATTACAAAAATAATCGTAGCTACTTCACTATGGCCGGGATTTTAAATACAAAATAAGTTTTTCAAGTCTGAAGAGATGCTGAATAATTTAAAAATATCTTAATTTATTCATTTCCAGTTCGCAAAAGAACTCACTCTTATATGATAATGGTTCATCAAAAATATCGTTCATAGTAATGTTAGATATGTTCTAGAAAATTACAAAATATGGACATTTTATTTCTTGTCAAGTTCTCTAAAAAAGTATGGACTATTAGACCTTGGTATGTTCTTTAAAATATATGTATATAAAATATACAAAAATTAATTTATATACCACATATTTTTCATGAAAGTTCGGATCAGGCAAGAATATTTTATGTTCTTAGAATGTAGCCTCATTTGTAAGCTTTCAAGGACAAATTTACTTTTTAAAATCGTATTCATACTTTAGAAGCTACAGTGATTTTCGTCAAACAACCCAATAAATAATACTAATCATACGCACTAGTGCACCAAGTACAAAAATCATCATAACTTCCGAAGTGTGGATTGGATTTTAATTATAAAATAATTTTTGAAAAGCCAATAAGATCTCGAAAAATTAAAAATATATACAATTTTTTGTTTTTCACAAAAGTTCTCAAAAAATCGACGATTTTGTCTGACGTTGGTTCATAAAAAATATCCTTCAGCGTTCTTTAAAATATGATCTAGAAAATAAGGCAAATATAGTTATTTGAAGCCTTGATATATTCTATAAAAAATGTACAATTAGAACTTTGTACGTCATTAAAAATTATATATTGAAATATTACAAAGTTTGCACTTACATATGTATATAAAACATATTTTACCTGCAAGTTCAGAAACAGTCATGAATTTTCTTGCATCCTAAGAATGTAGCCTCATTTGTAAGCTTTCAAGGACTAATTTATTTTCAAAATCGTATTCATAGTTCAGAAACTACAATGCTTTTCGTCAAACAACCCAATAAATAATACTAATCATACGCACTAGTGCACCAAGTACAAAAATTATCATAACTTAAGAAGTGTGACTTGTATTTTAAATATAAAATAATTTTTTCAAAGCAGCAAAAATGCCGTATAACAGAAAAATATATTAAATTTATTATTATCTAAAGAAGATAGTGATAGAATCAGTTATTAAACGAGTACTTCACCACATATGAACTTCGAACCAATAAAGATACGCATACCTAACAGAGGCACCTCAACCCACAACACCCTACCTCCAGACGGCTTAGAAATCTATACCGACGGTTCTAAGGCAGAAACTTTAACAGGTGCCGGCATCTACAGCGATACCTTCGACCTGAGATTCTTATATAGGTTGAAACATAATTGTATTATCTTCCAAAAACGAAATCTTGGCTATAAAATGCAGCCTATTTCATAAAAAACAGGAAAAGAAATATCATTGGACCGGTAACTATCTACTTGTATAGCCAAGCGGCCCTTAAATCACTCCTACTCTGTTAAATCTGCGGCAGTTTTATAAATCATGGACGACTGACTGTTCATCAGTGTTGGCGTCTTTGGTTGAAAATATTTCTAAAAAATCCAAGGTACCGGGCTCTCTTATAGCACAAGATTATAGCTTTTGACATCTTTGGTTGTTCCACTCCAACAATATATATAAAAAAATCATTATTTTTGTTGTAATCTGATATTCCACGGACTTTTTCATCCTGTTAGCGACCAAGAATAATTAGCTCGTCTACTTGATTAACACTTTCGCGGACGTGAATGCTATAGCATTCCGATGCAAAATGACGTGAATGCTATAGCATTCCTATGCAAAATGACGTGAATGCTATAGCATTCACATTGTCAGCCAATTTTTGTTCATTTACTTGTATACAATCTTAAGTTTTGGTGATTAATATATAAATAACACGATTTATTTCAACATAATACATTCGATAATAAATAAAAATGATAATAATCAATAATTAATAAATGAAAACAAAAAAACTAATTTCGAAAATAATTGAGTGTCATTTTTTTCACCTCTCTGAATTTGCTTGCGTCCGCGAACGTGTTAATATTCGTAATTGTAAGCTTTCTAAAACAATACAAATGTTCAAAATCGAATTCATATGTCAAGAGTTATCGTTGTTTTGCAAAACAACCCAATAAATAATAATAATCATACGCCCTGTATTACCAATTTTAAAACTCCTCACAACTCCCTCATTACGTCTTGGATTTTAAATTTGAATTCATTTTTGAAAAGCCATGAAGATGTCGGATATCATAAATCATTAAATGAAGTTATATCCTAACACCAGATTACAATTACGGTAACTAAAATATATCAACAAAATCTGAATTTTTTTGTTATCTAATATTCCGCGGACTTTTGTACAAGGTATGAATTTCTTCTCTTCTTGATAAATATCTTAATTGTAAGCTTTCTATATCTATTTAATTTTATCAAATGCAATTTATAGGTTAAGAGTTATCGTGGTTTTTGCAAAGCAACCCAATAATTAATAATAGTCATACGCCACCGTGTTACTGATTTAAAAAACGTCTCACAACTCCCTCACAAGATCTTGGATTTTAAATTTGAAATAATTTTTTAAAAGCCAAGAAAATGCCGAATAATCAAATATGATTAAATGAAGTTATATCCCAACACCAGATTACTATTACCGCAATTAAATTATAATTTAAAATCACAACTTTTCGTATCTAGTATTCCACGGACTTTTTCTTACCGAGTATGCATTTCTTGTCTTCTTGATAAATATCTTAATTCTAAGCTTTCCACAATTATTTAATTTTTCCAAATAGAACTTATAGGTCAGGAGTTACCGTGGTTTTTGCAAAACAACCCAATAATTAACAATAGTCATACGCACCGTGTTACCAATTTAAAAACTCCTTAAAACTCCCTCATAAGGTCTTGGATTTTAAATTTGAAATAATTTTTGAAAAGCCAAGAAGATGCCGGATAATCATATATCACTAAATAGAGTTATATCCCACCACCTGATTAATATAACTGCAATTAAAATATATTTAAAAAATCAGAAATTTTCGTATCTAATATTCCACGGACTTTTTCTTACCGAGTATGAATTTCTTGTCTTCTTGATAAATATCTTAATTGTAAACTTTCTACATTTATTTAATTTTTTCAAATGCAATTTATAGGTTAAGAGTTATCGTGGTGTTTGCAAAACAACCCAATAATTAATAATAGTCATACGCACCGTGTTACCAATTTAAAAAAGTCATCACAACTTCCTCGCTATTGCTCGGATTTTAAGTTCAAAATAATTTTTGAAGAGCTGAGAAGATGTCGGATAAATTAAAAATAAAAAAAATCATGTTCTCCAAATTATCTAGATATTCAGGTTTATAAATCTTCTAGACTTAGGTTATGTTAAAGGACGCGCAGCTGTCGTGTTGGACAGACACTCCACTCGGAGATCTTATGGTCCATTGTGTTCATCCTATAATGTGGGTAGGAGACAAGAAAATAAATAATTGCATAAAAGGTTTCGAGTTGAGAAGTAAGAAATAAGAATAATTAAGTAATTAAGAAAATAAGGGAGAATAATTAAGAAAGTGCTATGGATTGAAAGACAATTGAGAAATTATTTATGAAAGGAGAGCGAGTATGGAGGTTTTGCCATATTAAGATGCTGTAATTCGTTCATGTTGAAGCCACTTCAGACCCTTGGCGAAAAGAAGCAGTGTTGTCGGCTCGGCTTAGCAGAATTTTGTCAGAGATGATATTGTATGTTCACCCATTGTTTGGATTCTCCTGGTCCTGAGCATTGGACAACGGCATAATAAGTGCCT
Organism: Musca autumnalis; assembly: GCF_047663935.1. Classification (NCBI taxonomy): domain Eukaryota; kingdom Metazoa; phylum Arthropoda; class Insecta; order Diptera; family Muscidae; genus Musca; species Musca autumnalis. The sequence continues at coordinate 42,943 of NW_027412180.1, read as the reverse complement.
GTTTCTTCTTCATCATTGTCTCTGTTTCTTCTTCATCTTCGCATAATCTGCAGTAGTCCGTGGAGTCATTTCTATCCCATTTGCAGGTCATTGATCTTATTCTGCAGTGCCCCGTGATTACTCCAACCATTAGTTTAAGGTCGGGTTTTCTCATAGAGAGTAGAGAAGTGGTCTTCCGTTTGGAGAGGTTGGGCCAGATTGCCTTTGATACCTTACATCCAGGTTCGTTGTTCCAAATCTGACCAGGCTTCTCCCTGTATACTTGTTTTAGGAGCCGCATGAAGTGACACAAGGGTGGCTTGATTGAGTTATCGATTTCGATGTCGTTTGACTCAGATCCGCGACGCGCCAATTCATCCGCTTTTTCATTTCCCTCGATTTCGCAATGCCCCGGGACCCAGCACAAGGTAACGATTGATCGTAGGGCCTCCAAAGCTTTCCTACAGTGCAAGACCGCAGCAGACTTGATTGAATGGGATCTAAGTGATTTAAGGGCCGCTTGACTATCCACATAGATAGTCACCGGTCCAGCTATGTCCCCTTTGATGCTTTTTATCAACTCTTCTGCTTTCGTGCCCGCAAAGATTTCGGCTTGGAAGACGCTACAATTTTCGCTTAGCTTGTACGAGATCCGTAAGTTGAGGGTATCGCTGTAGACGTCCGCTCCTGTTCCCCCTTCCATCTTGGATCCGTCGGTATAGACCTCTATACCGGGAAGAGGTGGGGAGTTGTGAATTCAGGCTTCTCTATCAGGTAACAGTGTGGCCGTAGTCGAAGTTGCGCCATGAGCTTATCTCCTTGAGTCGGAGAGCACTCTTTGCTGCCAACTCTTGCACCACGAGATTCATCGGATTAAGATCCAGTAATACATTGAGTGCAGCCTGTGAAGTGCTTTTCATGGCACTGGTAATTAAAAGAGATGCTGCTCTTTGAACGGTATTAATCTTGTGGAGAAGGGATGTCTTACTTAGTGCATTCCACCATACCAATGAACCATAAGTCAGAATAGGGCGAACTATGGCCGTAAAAATCCAGTGGATGACCTGTGGTTTCAAACCCCAACTCTTACCAATAGAGTTCTTGCATGAATAAAGGGCTATAAGACCTCTCTTGGCACGTTCTTCGACATTCCTTTTCCACGTTAGTTGGTGGTCCAGGATAATGCCAAGGTACTTGGCCTCTAGAGAGAGCTTTAGGGCCACTCCATCCAGCGATGGTAGGGTGAATGGTTTGACTTTTCTCTTGTTCGTAAATAGAACCAGCTTTGTCTTAGATCTGTTCACTCCAAGTCCATTGTTGTGTGCCCATCTTGATAATTTGACTAGAGCTCCTTGCATGAGTTCCGATAGCGTTTGTGGGAACTTCCCGGTGATCATTATGACCACGTCATCAGCATAAGCTACTGTTTTTATACGTAGTTGGTCAAATTCCTAAAGTATTTCGTTAATCACCAGGAGCCACAGCAGTGGTGTGCCAGTGTGGTGTGCCCCTGGTGACAGACTTCCGAATGGAGGTCTCACCTTTATTTGAATTGATTATCCTGCCGCTAAGCATTCCATCGATCCAATTGATCAGTGTGGTGGAAACACCTAAGTTCAAGAGCGAATTGTGGATGGATTCGAGTTTGACGTTATTAAAGGCGCCTTCTATGTCAAGAAACGCTGAATCTTCTGGACTTAGACTTTTCACGTTTTTGGTTTCTCACATTCCCTTTTAGAAATATTTTTGCACAACACAATTTGTTTTGGCAATTTGAGTGTGTCTCGAAAGCCAACAACAAACATCCTGAAAAAGGGGAAGGTAAAATTTAAAACATATATCAGAACATATAAGTATTTTACTAAATACCTCACGCCTTCTCTTCGGAATGCGAAGATTGTTTCGTTTTATTCTTTTCCAAAAAAGAAAATTTTTAACATTCTGGAAATTTTTCCTTCCACTTTGAAAATAAACATTGAAGAGATTTAGAGTTATATGAATTATGGTGCACCTTATTGATATGAGAGAAGTCTAACTAGTCCTTCCGAGGAAGCCCGTGGGAAATATATGTATGTAATGATTTTGGTAAATATCTAAAAAATGTCTAATTGCTTGTCTCTGTCTGAAGTCTATTCTAAACTTAAAACTTTGATCTATTGGTCGTATAAGTATTGGCATCTATCATACGCCCCCATGTCCAATAAAATATTAAATCAACAAAAATAAGTCACATTTCCTTTGAAATATAGATATTTTTTAAATCAATTTTACCTTAAATCCATAACAATTTCCTATTAAAAATTACAAAATATTACAAAATTTTGGGAAATCTACTTGTGATACAATTTCCCAATGCCCCCACATTGTTAGCTGTATTTATGTTTCCTTCGCTAAAAACTATGGGTGACAAGCTACACATGTTTACAAGTGGCATGGCAACGTGTATTACATCCACCCTCAAAAAACCTAAATAACCATAAGGTGAACAAACCAAAACACATATTACCAATGTTTGAGCAACAATATATCACAAAGAGGTGGGGACAGGGAAATAAGCGATGACGGAACAGGGCTGCCATAAAGAAACAACCAAAAATATTGAAAATTATAAGAAAAAATGCAATGTCGTGGAAAATGGGCCCTGATGAGCGATGGCAGAACAGGGCTGCCATAAAAAAATAACTAAAAATATTTAAAATGATAAGAAAAAAAAATACCATACCGTGGAAAATGGGCCTGAAAGATATAAACATAAATATAAGTAAAAAATCAAGATATGTATTCCCCAAAATATGCAAAAAGTTGCAGAAAAATACTCTTAGCTTTTAGTAGAAATAAATAAAATATATCTTATACATGATTACAATCTGGACTCCATTGAATCCTCGTTTTTTATGGAATAATTATCTACGTAAACCATATCTTTTGAATTACAGCAAAATATGATCTAGTAAATTATAGGAATATATAAATTTAAGGCCTTAATGTACTCTTTAAACGTATGTATAAACAATTAGAGTTTGATACGAACATCAACAAATTCATTTAAAACGAAAAGTTTTCCTTATATTCCACATGTTTTTTCTTAAACTTTAGATACCTCATATTATTGGAGTGTAGCTGCATTTCTAAGCTTTCTTTTGCTAATTTACTTTTTAGATTTGCATCCTTAGTTCAAAAGCTATATTGGTTTTTGTGAAACAATCCAGTAATTAATAACACTTATACGCACTGGTGTACCAATTAAAAAATCATTACAACTTTCTCAATTACACTTGGAATTCGAATATAAAATCACTTTTGAAAAGCTGCAGAGATGCCGAATAACTAAAACACATGTAAAATGTATTATTCTCTACCAAAGTTCTCCAAAAGTACAACGCATTTTGGATGATGGTCTTCTAGAGAATATTTTCTAAAATCAGCCACATTTTTTTCTGTGATACCTGAAAGCATGTATTTAGTATGTATTTTTGTTAAAACTCAGTTCGTTTTTGAATAACATTACTGTCTGTAATAGAGAGTAGTAATGAAGTTAAGCCGTTGGGAGAATACTCCAGACTTCAGCAATCACATGAGATTGAATTTTCAAACAATAAACAAAACAAACAAAAAACTACAATTAAAGCTTGATATTTCCTCCAAAAACTATTTAAAACATAACATTTTGAATGGTAAGCAAGATCAATTATGAATGTTTTATATTCTTGGAATGTCGACTCTTTTGTAAGCTTTCTAAAATTAATTCACTTTTAAAAATCGCATTCATAGTTTAGAAGTTACAAGGATTTTTGTGAAACAACCCAATATTTAATAATAATCATACGCACTGGTGCACCAATATGAAAAATCATCCTAACTTTATCACTATGGTTTGGATGTTGAATTAGAGATTATTTTTGAAAAGCTGTTATTCTAAAGGGCTCCCCAACTAGAATTTTAAATAAAACACAAATATTACAAAAAAAATCTTGAAACTTTATTATATTGTAAAGTAGACAGAATGAAGTTATGTAGGGAACAAGATATCGTGCAGACTGCAGCCGCGGCTTTGCTGGAACACACGCGATCTTTTAATACAATTTTCAATGACCGTTTTGCATAAATGCAGCGTTTTGCATTAATGCGGCTTCCAATTCCCTCTTCTAAGGCTTGAGTCGTCGTTGGCTTAAACCATCGACTTCAAAAAACCCCAAAGAAAAAAATCTAAAGGTGCAAAATCGCACGATCTAGCGGCCAATTCTGGTCTCCAAACCGCGAAATAACACGACCGAGAAATGACTGATGCAGCAATTGAATTGTTTCCCTGGCTGTATGTTGTTGTTGTTGTAACAGTGTTTGTTATTATGTTTGTATGTTCGTTCTGACACGTTGAGGATGCATTTGCTTCTCGCGAATCACTCGAGGATTTTCCTCTACCCAAATGCGACAATTCTGCCCATTGACGAAGCCATCAAGATAGAAATGGGCCTCGTCACTGAAGATGATTTTAGCGGCAAAATCAGCATTTTGATATTGTCTCTCCAATACCAATGAGAATGCGTTGTTCATTCGTGTAGTGCTCCATTTTTACTAACCTCGTACCTTCTTCTAGCAACCAATAACAACTGTTCAAATATTAAACAATGACACTTCGAATGGCTCCAAATTTAAAAATTGTGTTCTAGTTGGAACACCAAATACAAATGTTTTTTTTTTCAAAAATCCGCGCTTTTATAGAATAAGGGTATACTTATAAAAAGTCATTCGAAGTGCTTAAAATAAGATTTAGAAAATTTTAGGAAAATAGATTTTTGAATCCTTGATACATTCTTTAAAAATATGAACAACTAGAGCTTGCTATGTCTTACATAAGCTGTGTTTAAAATCTCAACTATGAATTTACCATTTACTCTTTTAATAAAGCCTCATTTGTAAGCTTTCTAAGACTAATTTACTTTATAGAATAGCATTCATAGTTCAGAAATTACAAGGGTTTGTGATAAAGAACCCAATAATTAATAATAATAAAACGCGCAGGTGCACGGATAAAAAAATCATCATAACTCCCCTGCTATATCTTGCATTTTCAATATAAAATCGTTTTCGAAAAGCTGCAGATATAGCGGATAAATGAAAAATATATAAAACGTATTATTGCCCACAATTTTTCTCCAAAAATCTACAGATTTACATGATGACGGTCCATTTAAAAATATCTTTCGTAGTAAGAATATAGCTTAAAAATCCATAATATATTATTTAAAAAATATAGACAAGAAGAACTTGACATATCCTTAAAAAAATTATTTTTAAAACATTAATAAATTTTGATTTATGGAGAATGTGTTTTTTTCAAGTTCTTAAATTCAACAATGATGGTTTCATCTTCTTAGAATGTAGGCTCATTTGTAAGCTTTCTAAGAATAATTTACTTTATAGAATCGCATTCATAGTTCAGAATGTACAAGGTTTTTTTCAGAAACAATCCAATAATTAATAATAATCGTACGCGCAGGTGCACTGATAAAGAAACCATCATTACATCCCCGCTATGTCTTGGATTTTCAATACAAAATTATTTTTGAAATGCTGCAGAGATGACGGATAAATAAAAAATATATAAAATGCTATTGTCCACATTTTTTCTCCAAAAATTAACATTTTTATATGAAGACGATCTTTTGAAAAGTATTCTTCGAAGTTAGAATATAGTTAAAAAAAATCCGAAATATATTATTTAGAAAATATAGACAATTAGGGCTTGGCATCTCCTTAAAAATATAATTTAACTCATTTTAATACATTTTTACTGATATTCTCCATGTATTTTCATCAAGTTTTTTATCTTCAATGAATTATTAATTTTCTTGAAATGTAGGCTCATTTGTAAGCTTTCTACGACTGATTTACGTTTTAAAATCGCACTCATAGTTTGGACCTTATAAGCGTTTTTGTGAAACAACCCAATAATTAATAATAATCATACGCGCTGGTGCACCAATTAAAAAATTCTCATATCTTTCTCACTATGACATAGTTCAGAAGTTACAAGGGTTTTTGATAAAGAACCCAATAATTAATAATAATCATACGCACGAATAAAGAAACAATCATAACTCCCCCGCTATGTCTTGGATTTACAATACAACATTATTTTTGAAAAACTGCAGTTATAGCGGATAAATGACAAATATATAAAACGTATTATTGCCCACAATTTCTCTCCAAAAATCTACAGTTTCCATTGAAAAATATCCTTCGAAGTAAGAATATAGCTGGAAAATTCATAATATATTTTTTAAAAAATATAGACATTTAGAGCTTGGCATATCCTTAACAAATTATATCTAAAAAATTATTAGATATTCACAATGCGTTTTATCCAAGTTCTTGAATTCAACAGTGATTGTTTCATCTTCTTAACATGTAGGCTCATTTGTAAGCTTTCTAAGAATAATTTACTTTATAGAAACGCATTCATAGTTCAGAAGTTACAAGGGTTTTTTCAGAAACAATCTAATAATTAATAATAATCATACGCGAAGGTGCACGGATAAAGAAACCATCATTACATCCCTGCTATGTCTTGGATTTTCAATACAAAATTATTTTTGAAATGCTGCAGAGATATCGGATAAATGAAAAATATATAAAATGTATTATTGTCCACAATTTTTCTTCAAAAATCTAGATTTTTATATGATGACGGTCCTTTAAAAAATACCTTCGAAGTAAGAATATAGCTTTAAAAATCCAAAATATATATATTAGAAGATATAGATAACACTATGCAACACTAAAAATGCAAACAACTTCTAGTATGCATTTTTTGAAAGTACATATTTAGACTACAAAAACCCTAGTAGGGTTTTGTCCTGTCAGGTCCAGTTCGGATTTTATGGCCTAATCTAAACCGGGCTAAAACTACAGTTTTTTGCATTTATAGGACCTTTATCTCAGAAACGGAGTTTGGCCTTGTTGTCTTTGGCAATATTGTAGCTCTAAACTAGTAGAAGTTTTGAAAAAACCACATAAGAAAAACTTTATCTAGGGCATCGAAATCTATAAAATATAGAAAATTGTACATAATTGCTGAAATTCTCGTCAGTATCCGATAAATTATTGGGAGTTGAACCAAGTAATCTTTTGCAAAAATCTTCCAACTAAAGTTCTGAACAATTCTTTAGAATATTCTGAAACTCTAAAAACCACAGGAGTACAGCTTTGTAAGTCGTTAAAGATATTCTTTAAAAACATGGACAATCAGAGCTTGGTATATTCCCGAAAAAAAATATTCAGAACATAGAAAATAATTTTCACTGTTATTTCAGCCATGAAAATTTCATTTTCTTGAAATTTAGACTTCTTTGTAAGCTTTATAAAATTGCTTTACTTTTAACAATCGTGTTTGTAATTCAGAATTTACCAGGGTTTTTGTGAATCCACCCAATAATTAATAATAGTCATACGCCCTGTTGCACAAATAAGACAAATGCCCATAGCTTTCTCACTATGATTCAGATTTTTAATACAAAATTATTTTTAAGAAGCTGTAGAGACGACCGATAAATGAAAATTTTATAAAATGTATAATTCTAATAAATAAATATTATATAAATAATGCATTCCTCCAAAAAGGTTTCCCTAAACTCCACAGTTTTTTAGAATGATGGTCCTCTAGAAAATATTTTCTGAAATTCGGTAAATTAATTGGTCTAATATCTGAAACTTCCTAAGCATAAACATAAATAAACAAAAACACCTGCACTTAATAATAGATAATCAGTTTACGTTGTAACACTAAATTATTCAGAACCCGATTTATTGGTTGAATAGTCCTCTACAAAATATTCGAAAAAAATCGTTGCTTATATTTAAAACTTTAATAAACTTTGAATGATAATCCCCATATTTTTGAGTTCAACCATAAATATTTCAAACTCCCGGAATGTGGACTCATGAGGACTCATCGTTATTCTGATGTTGCAAGGATTTTTGTGAAACAATCTAATAAGTATTAACAATCATACGCATCGGTGCACCAACTAAAAAAATTCTCATAGCTTTCTCACTATGATTCGGATTTTTAATACAAATTTTTAAAAAGCTGCAGATATGCCCGATAAATGAAAACTATATAAAATGTATAATTCTCCACAGATGTATCCCAAAACTCCACAGTTTTTGAAATTATAGCCTAATAATTTTATTTTATGGACCCTTATTTGTAAGCTTTCTAAAACTAAGTTTCTTCATAAATTCGTAATTATGGTTCATAAGCTTCAATGGATTTTGTGAAACAACCCAATAATTAATAATAGTTATACGCGCTAATGCACCTGTTTAAAAATACACATAACTTTCGTAGTATGACTTGGATGTTAAATACAAAATAATTTTCTAAAAGCTCCAGAAATGCATTTCAAAATTCCAGAGTTCAAGGTCTATTAAAGGTCGGCCATTCAGAGTTCTGTTAACAACTTTAGACAACAAACATAATAGATTTTATATTATCGTGAATGAGTTTCTTTGTTTTTAAATCACAATAGTGTTTTTGACAACAAACATAACAATCATGTGGGCTTAGTGTCCAACTGTTTAAACTGTGCAAAAGTTGTTAAAATTATGATCCTCTAGAAGACACTGTCTAAAAATCGTAAATTTTTTAATAAACCAAATGGCTGCAGCTCTACACCTGTTCTAAACCATAGACCAACAGCTTTCACTCCAAATTTGAGAGGCTCAAACTGCTGAGAAACAACTTCAACTATACTTACATTACAGCAGCCCTGCTTAGAACGATGAACATTTTCCTATCAATTCCGTTTCGGTTTTTATTGAAACACAAATAAGAGAATATGTATTTTTGATTTTTTTCTTATTCTAGGGAATAGTTTTGAGGCCAATAAATTTAAAATTAATGAAGCATCGTAAAAAGCTTCCAAAAATAATTTTTCCTAATTTCTCTTAGATGGTTTCTTGTTCCCTGCGAGCAGGTCTGCATTACAGTCTCTTCGTTGTCGAAGCCATAAACTGCCTGACAATATTTAAATAAATAAAATTTTCTCGCAAAGCGATTTTTGTGGCAACGTTCTGTTGTTTAGTTTTTTGTGCCACTCATGCAAAGTAAAATGAGGAGGAAGATTCAAAAAAGCGGTTGCCTATAATACAGACACCCACAGGAATGACAATGACAACCCAATATTGTAAAACAAGGTCTTAAACTAATGCCATTACAAAATAAAAAGGAAAAACAAAAATAAATACGAAAACACCATAAAACATTGCTGACTGACATGGATGCCATGTCATTTGTTTATTTGCCTTAGTTTGTTTGAACTTTGTAAAACCAGCCTGGCACGCGATCCCAATGTCGACTTGTGGGTGCATTCAGCAGGTTTTTGTTTGTTTGACATTGTTTTAGTAAATTTGTTTTTTTTATTGTTTTTAAGGTTATTGCTATAGTAAAATTCTGTAGTGTAAATATTGTTCTCTGAGTTCATTCTCACTAGACAAAATTATATGCAGGATGATATACTTGTTCCAAAATTTACTAGGCTTGAATTGACAAGAGAGTATAAACCATTAAATACTACGTTTGGGAAATATCGCACCAGAGGTTCTTCCAGCAGAACCCAACCACTTTTGAATGCTTCAAAATAAATTATTAGCTTTCTAGGCGTTCTAAAACTTTTTTAATTTCCAAAATAGGATTTATAGGTCACGAGTTATAGCGGTTTTTGTGTAACAACCCAATAATTAATAACAATCATACGCACCGGGGTATCGATAAAAGAAATCCTCATAACTCTTAAACTATAACAGACATTGTTAATATTAAAACGTCTTTTCATAGGTATAAAGATGCCGGATAAACGAAAAATAAAGGAAATTCTTAAAAGCAAAGCGCAAAATACGTAAAACAAATCAATTAGGAGGGTTGGCGTTTTAATTGAAATGACGACTTCTCCTTTGAAAAGTAAAAAATTCAATCCATGTGGAAATATTTTTTATTGGTTTATTTCTGCCTATTTTACTGCTTTCAATATGAAGAACAATTTCTCATAATATTATTGTAAGGACACATTTACCATAATTTATCTTAAATAAGTTATTTAAAGATCGCATTTTACAAGGGCTACAAAGGCCAAAAGAAGATTTTTGTAACATTCTGTTTCCAAAGAGAAAGACAAAGGAAATGTTTTGTAGGATTTGAGACCCAATTTTCAATGTTCCCTACTATATTGTTTTCAGATTATGTCCAAAACTTGTGGTGAAAATAAATGATTCTGTTTTTTTTTTTTTTTTTTTTTTTTTTTTTTTTGTAAACAAATTTTTGTCCCAAAAAAACCTATATTATCGTCATTATTACATGTCAACTCTTTGATGGGCTATTGTAATGTTTAGTTTTTTTCTTGTTTACTTCGTTATTGTTATTTTCCGAGCAACAATGCTCCCCAACAAATAAACAACGACGACAATAACAATTCACCAAAAGAGGATATGAATAAATTGCTCTCGTCCTTGTTGCTGTTGTTATAATTGATAACCAAAAAAGAAACACACAACCCAAAATAAATGAATGACTGAATATTTGCTGTTGCACTCTCAATTGCTCTTTATTGACTACAACACAATGACCATAATTAAAATGAAATATCAATAACAATATAAAGTGGGCAAATGACCACCAACACGAGCGAAACAACAACAATAGCGGTGAACAATGACAGCTTGTATTGCATAACGTTAACAAAATTTAACTGGAGTGGATTTTTGTTAACATCGTTCACGAGTGAAATTATATTTACAGTTCATTTTTGGTATCAGCGGATGTGGAGAGGCTGGTAATTTAATATAGGAGGTTTATTTGCACTACTTGGTGGTAAACAAGGCGAGCGTGCAAGGAGAGTAAAACACGACTATTCCTTAAAAATATAAAATCTTTAAATATAAAGCAAATGTGCATATATTATTTTACAGTGGTTTGTTTGCTATTCCATGGAATTTATCTTCCCCTGCGGAATCGATTTTAGGAATTTGAAGTCTTTATAATAAGGCCATATTTCTAGGCTCTCTGAAACTACTTTACTTCTCAACATCTGATTTATAGTTCCAAATTTACAACGTATTTTGCACAACAACCCAATAATTAATAACAATCATACGCATTGGGGTTGCAATTGAAAAAACTAAGATAACTCCCATATTATCGCTTCGATTTCAAATACAAAATCATTGCCAGAAACATGGCGTATAAATATAACATTAAATATATTCAAATATCATTACAGATCCCTGAAAAATTATTGTTCAAAAATCCACGATTATTTGTGGAAAGGTCTTCCAGGAAATATTATTTAAATATCCACTTTTATTGGTGGGAAGTTTCTCTTGAACATTTTCTTTAAAAATCCACGTTTATTGGTGGGAAGTTTCTCTAGAACATTTTCTTTAAAAATCCACGTTTATTGGTGGGAAGTTTCTCTTGAACATTTTCTTTAAAAATCCACGTTTATTGGTGGGAAGTTTCTCTAGAACATTTTCTTTAAAAATTTACGTTTATTGGTGGGAAGTCTCTCTTGAACATTTTCTTTAAAAATCCACGTTTATTGGTGGGAAGTTTCTCTAGAACATTTTCTATAAAAATCCACGTTTATTGGTGGGAAGTCTCTCTTGAACATTTTCTTTAAAAATCCACGTTTATTGGTGGGAAGTTTCTCTAGAACATTTTCTATAAAAATCCACGTTTATTGGCGGGAAATTTCTCTAGAACATTTTCTCTTAAAATCCACGTTAATTGGTGGTAAGGTGCTCTAGAAAATATTCTTTAACAATCCACGTTTATTGGTGGTAGGTGCTCTTGAAAATATTCTTTAACAATCCACGTTTATTGGTGGTAGGTGCTCTAGAAAATATTCTTTAAAAATCCACGTTTATTGGTGGTAAGTTGCTCTAGAAAATATTCTTTAAAAATCCACGTATATTGGTGGGAATTTTCTCTATAAAATATTCTTTAAAAATCCACGTTTATTGTTGTGATGGTCCTCTATAAAATATTCTTTAAAAATCCACGTTTATTGGTGGTAAGGTGCTCTAGAAAATATTCTTTAAAAATCCACGTTTATTGGTGGTAAGGTGCTCTAGAAAATATTCTTTAAAAATCCACGTTTATTGGTGGTAAGGTGCTCTAGAAAATATTCTTTAAAAATCCACGTTTATTGGTGGTAAGGTGCTCTAGAAAATATTCTTTAAAAATCCACGTTTATTGGTGGGAAGTTTCTCTAGAATATATTCCTTAAAAATCCACGTTTATTGGTGGTAAGGTGCTCTAGAAAATATTCTTTAAAAATCCACGTTTATTGGTGGTAAGGTGCTCTAGAAAATATTCTTTAAAAATCCACGTTTATTGGTGGTAAGGTGCTCTAGAAAATATTCTTTAAAAATCCACGTTTATTGGTGGTAAGGTGCTCTAGAAAATATTCTTTAAAAATCCACGTTTATTGGTGGTAAGGTGCTCTAGAAAATATTCTTTAAAAATCCACGTTTATTGGTGGGAAGTTTCTCTAGAATATATTCCTTAAAAATCCACGTTTATTGGTGGTAAGGTGCTCTAGAAAATATTCTTTAAAAATCCACGTTTATTGGTGGTAAGGTGCTCTAGAAAATATTCTTTAAAAATCCACGTTTATTGATGGTAAGGTGCTCTAGAAAATATTCTTTAAAAATCCACGTTTATTGGTGGTAAGAAGCTCTAGAAAATATTCTTTAAAAATCCACGTTTATTGGTGGGAAGTTTCTCTAGTACATTTTCTTTAAAAATCCACGTTTATTGGTGGTAAGAAGCTTTAGAAAATATTCTTTAAAAAACCACGTTTATTGGCGGTAAGGTGCTCTAGAAAATATTCTTTAAAAATCCACGTTTATTGATGGTAAGGTGCTCTAGAAAATATTCTTTAAAAATCCACGTTTATTGGTGGTAAGAAGCTCTAGAAAATATTCTTTAAAAATCCACGTTTATTGGTGGGAAGTTTCTCTAGTACATTTTCTTTAAAAATCCACGTTTATTGGTGGGAAGTTTCTCTAGAACATTTTCTTTAAAAATCCACGTTTATTGGTGGGAAGTTTCTTTAGAACATTTTCTTTAAAAATCCACGTTTATTGGTGGGAAGTTTCTCTAGAACATTTTCTTTAAAAATCCACGTTTATTGGTGGGAAGTTTCTCTAGAACATTTTCTTTAAAAATCCACGTTTATTGGTGGGAAGTTTCTCTAGAACATTTTCTTTAAAAATCCACGTTTATTGGTGGGAAGTTTCTCTAGAACATTTTCTTTAAAAATCCAAAATTTATTGGTGGGAAGTTTCTCTGGAACATTTTCTTTAAAAATTCACGTTTATTGGTGGGAAGTTTCTCTAGAACATTTTCTTTAAAAATCCACGTTTATTGGTGGGAAGTTTCTCTAGAACATTTTCTTTAAAAATCCACGTTTATTGGTGGGAAGTTTCTCTAGAACATTTTCTTTAAAAATCCACGTTTATTGGTGGGAAGATTCTCTAGAACATTTTCTTTAAAAATCCACGTTTATTGGTGGGAAGTTTCTCTAGAACATTTTCTTTAAAAATCCACGTTTATTGGTGGGAAGTTTCTCTAGAACATTTTCTTTAAAAATCCAAAATTTATTGGTGGGAAGTTTCTCTGGAACATTTTCTTTAAAAATTCACGTTTATTGGTGGGAAGTTTCTCTAGAATATTTTCTTTAAAAATCCACGTTTATTGGTGGGAAGTTTCTCTAGAACATTTTCTTTAAAAATCAACGTTTATTGGTGGGAAGTTTCTCTAGAACATTTTCTTTAAAAATCCACGTTTATTGGTGGGAAGTTTCTCTAGAACATTTTCTTTAAAAATCCACGTTTATTGGTGGGAAGTTTCTCTAGAAGATTTTCTTTAAAAATCCACGTTTATTGGTGGGAAGTTTCTCTAGAACATTTTCTTTAAAAATCCACGTTTATTGGTGGTAAGGTGCTCTAGAAAATATTCTTTAAAAATCCACGTTTATTGGTGGTAAGGTGCTCTAGAAAATATTCTTTAAAAATCCACGTTTATTGGTGGTAAGGTGCTCTAGAGAATATGCTTTAAATATCCACGTTTATTGGTGGCAAGGTGCTCTAGAAAATATTCTTTAAAAATCCACGTTTATTGGTGGTAAGGTGCTCTAGAAAATATTCTTTAAAAATCCACGTTTATTGGTGGTAAGGTGCTCTAGAAAATATTCTTTAAAAATCCACGTTTATTGGTGGTAAGGTGCTCTAGAAAATATTCTTTAAAAATCCACGTTTATTGGTGGTAAGGTGCTCTAGAAAATATTCTTTAAAAATCCACGTTTATTGGTGGTAAGGTGCTCTAGAGAATATGCTTTAAATATCCACGTTTATTGGTGGCAAGGTGCTCTAGAAAATATTCTTTAAAAATCCACGTTTATTGGTGGTAAGGTGCTCTAGAAAATATTCTTTAAAAATCCACGTTTATTGGTGGTAAGGTGCTCTAGAGAATATGCTTTAAATATCCACGTTTATTGGTGGCAAGGTGCTCTAGAAAATATTCTTTAAAAATCCACGTTTATTGGTGGTAAGGTGCTCTAGAAAATATTCTTTAAAAATCCACGTTTATTGGTGGTAAGGTGCTCTAGAGAATATGCTTTAAATATCCACGTTTATTGGTGGCAAGGTGCTCTAGAAAATATTCTTTAAAAATCCACGTTTATTGGTGGTAAGGTGCTCCAGAAAATATTCTTTAAAAATCCACGTTTATTGGTGGTAAGGTGCTCTAGAAAATATTCTTTAAAAATCCACGTTTATTGGTGGCAAGGTGCTCTAGAAAATATTCTTTAAAAATCCACGTTTGTTGGTGGGAAGTTTCTGTAGAAAATATTCTTTAAAAATCCACGTTTATTATGGGAAGTTTCTTTAGAAAATATTCTTTAAAAAATCGACGTTTTTGTGGGAAGTTTCTTAAGAAAAAAAAACTTTAAAAATCCACGTTTATTGTGGGAAGTTTCCATAGAAAATATTCTTTAAAATCCACGTTTATTGTGGGAAGTTTCTTTAGAAAATATTCTTTAAAAATCCACGTTTGTTGGTGGGAAGTTTCTGTAGAAAATATTCTTTAAAAATCCACGTTTATTGTTGTGATGGTCCTCTAGAAAATATTCTAAAAAAGTCCACGTTTTTTGGTGGGAAGGTCCTCTGGAAAATATTCTTTGAAAATGCACTTTTATTGGAGGGAAGGTCCTCTAGAAAATATTCTTTAAAAATCCACGTTTTTTGGTGGCAAGGTCCTCTAGAAAATATTTTCATTTATTTCTCTAGAAAATATTCTGTAAAACGCACTTTTATTGATGGGAAAGTCGTCAAGAAAATATTCTTTCTCTCTAGATTTTTTTTTAATCCATGTTTCTCCAAAAAATCCACTACGCAGTAGGGTACCATTTCCCCGCCAACATTGGCCTTTCCATTATTTTTTCTAATTGATTGCCATAATGTCCTTATGTAATTAAAAGTATTAATGAGTTCTCGAGTAATATTTATTGGTCTTATTTATTGTTATTTATTTTTTCTTATGCTATTTTGCAGATGCGGCTTTATGTATGGCGAGCTAACAGATAAAGAAACAGTTGCCCGTTTGGAGTATACATTGGAAAACCAGCAACAGGACCAATTTGAAATATTGCTATACAAAAAGAATAGTAAGTAAACAGTTAATACTATACCCTTTGGTAAAATTTGATCTTTTGTTTAAAACGCTAAGAAAAATAATCCTATAAAATATTGAAGAACAACCTGTAGGAAAAATTACAAAAATCTAATTCCCCGGTTATTTTATTCCTGGCCACCATAATTTATGAGCTTTGGTACAAAACGTAAAATAAATTAAAGCATAGACCCCTTTCTTTGTTCAAATCCTAGTAAATGCTTTGTTCATTTAAAAACCTACTTTTATTGGCTTTCCCCAGTCATTGCTTTCAGTACTCTCTTTGCCAGGTAATCTCTGCTAACACCTGGACCCACAAGGATCCTAACAAATACCAAACTAATACTTAATGTTTTTTCGTTGCATTGTTTGTTGAGGCTGTTGCTTTTCCAAAACTCTTTGACAAGAGGATTTGTTGTGTGTGTGGGTGGAGGGGGGAATGGTGAAGGTTATGGGTTTGGAGATTTTAAATTCCAAACATTTAGCACTAGCACTCAGGCCATATGGGACATATTAATGCCATCACAAAAAGGGAAAAGCGAGACTGGTGGGCAACTGTATGCAGTGCAGGGCGCAAGTGTAGTAGATGGTCATAAATTTGTTGTGCAAATACTTGAATATGCAACAGCAGCACATGCTGCAGCACATGAATGAGGAACTTACAGTGGGTGATATGTCGAACTAAAATAAAAAACATAGAGAGAAAAACACGAATATGAGTGAAATGATCCTGATTGGTAATAAAATCAAAAATTTCTAAGTATGTTGCTCAAAAAAAAAAAAAAACAAAAATCGCTGTAAAATTTTCAGTTTAGGGTGATCGCGGCGGAACGATTTGTATTTTTCAAGTCCTTAAAAACTATAGAAATTTTTATACCCTCAGCCTTTAGGCTATGAAGGGTATATACACTTTCATACGGGCAAAATGTGCCTCATCGATAAATGTTCGGAAAATTTGTACGCACGATAACTCTTAAAGGGTGTAACCGATTTGGTCCATACCTTGCCCATCGTGGAGCGTGTACCAGACATAGATCAGGTTTTAATAAGGACTCAATCGGTCCACTCCGTCGGGTACCTCCCACACAAAATTTTGGAAAAGTTCAGTTTAGGAACATCTCTCGAATCGCTTTGATTTTTGCTTTAGCAACTTGTATTCACTGCCCTCCATACGACGGTATAAGTTTCATCAGGGGCAAGTCCATACTTCCTGAGAAAATAGCCTGAAAGTTGCAAAAAACCCCTATGACACCGTGTGAGGAGGTTGGAGGGCAAAATAACTCTCGAACAGGTCTGCCGATTCGGTATAAAGTTTGGCCTTAGTAATATTTTGTCCAAACATAGTTTAAGTTCGAAGATAAGCCATATCGGTCCACTCCTTCAGGTACCTCCCCCACAAAAGTTCAAAAATGTTCGGAAAAATTGTGCGTACGATAACTCTTGAAGAGAGTGGCCGAATTGGTCCATACTTTACACATCCTAATATATCTACCAGATATAGATCAGGTTCAAATATGGATTATATTTGTCCACTCCATCTGGTACCTCCCACTCAAAATTTCGGATACATGTTCACTTTAAGACCTGCTTTCGAATCACTTTGATTTTTGTTGAAGCAACTTGCATTGCTGCCTCAATTGCGATTGTAAAAGTTGTTTCAGGGGCAAGTTCATACTTCTTGAGCACACATCCCTGAAGTTCTAAAAAACCCCTATGGTACCATATGTAGTGGCTGGAGATCCATTCTTTTTAGTATCTCCTCCGCAAAACTTTTGATATTAAATCCTAATCAACATTTTTGTCAGTTCAAACGCCCAAAATTCTTAAAACTCCCTAAATACATGCGTTTTTTGGAAAAAAAATTGTTTCAATATACGCAGGCTGAGGGTATATCTCTGTCGGCAAAGCCGACTGATACTTTTTTACTTGTTACTTATAGGATTCTGGAACCTTCTAAACAAATTTTGACAAAGGTGGTTCGATTATTCAACGAGTTTCTCTTCCAATGCAAGATCTGTTTTAAAACTGTTGTTTTGTAAGTTATAGTTTCATTTCCAAGGTTAAAAATCTTATTTAATTTTCCACATCCGATTTATAGTTCAGAAGTTACAATGGTTTTTGTAAAACAACCCAATAATTAATAACAATCATACACACCGGTGTACGAAATAAAAAAAAACTTAATAACTCTCAAATTATGGTTTAGATTTTAAACAAAAAAGTATCTTTAGAAAGCCATAAAAAAGCCGGGAAGGTAGAAGATATTTTTTCGCTCCCAAACAAATATATTGGTGACATTATAAATCGATACTTATTGAATATCCACATACGGCAGGAATAAAGAACTTTCAAAATGTATTTTTAACGAAATCCACGGTAATTGAGATTCTGGCTCTTTTAAGTTTTTCATTTTGAACTTTACAACTTTAATAAAACCACCATTATAGTTTTGTTATTCCTACCAAAAACATTGCAGCATAAGTTTTGAGTTTATATAAACTTTACACGTTATTCAAGATAAACGAAGAAGATGGACGTATTTTTATACTAAAGCCTCATTTCTAAGCTTTCTAATACTAATTTAAACTTCAAAATCCGATTCATATTTGGAAAGTTACAGCCAATTTCATGAAAGAACCCAATTATTAATAACAATCATACGCACTAAGGTACGAATTAAAAAATCCCTAATATCTTTGAAACGAGTTCGAAGATTTTAAATTTGAAGCCATTTTTGAGAAGCTGTGTTGATGCTGGATCTTCTGGAAGGATCTTCCATAGAATATGAGACTTCTGAAGCGAAGTTATATGGAACATAAGTCCTTGGAAGCGTCTTCTATAGAATAGCGGAGGGGTTTTCGTTAGAATAGAAAACCTATGGAAGGGAACTCGATAGAATAGAATACTTTTTGAGGAATCTTCTATAGAATAGAAGGACCTCAAGGTTCTCTATAAAACATTCTTTAAAAATCTACGCTTTTTGGTTCGATGGTGCTCTAAAAATATTCTTTTAAAAATCTACTTTTTCGATGGTTCCCTAGAAAATATTCCTCAAAAGCATAAAGTTTATTGGAACGACGGTTTTTCCGAAAATTTGCTTTAAAAAATCCACGTTTATTGAAACGATGGTTCTCTAAAAAAAATTCCTTAAAAATCCATGTTTATTGGAACGATGGTTCTTTAAAAATATTTTTTAAAAAATCCACATTTATTCGTCTGATGATTCCCTAGAAAATATTCTTTAAAAATACACATTTATTGGTCCGATGGTTTCCTAGAAAATATGCTTTAAAAAATCCGCGTTTTTTGGAACGATGAACGATATTTTTTAAAAAATCCACATTTATTGGATCGATGGTTCTTTAAAAATCAAGTGGTTCTTCAGAAAACATTCCTTAAAAAATCTACATTTATTGTCCGATTCCTTAGAGATCATTCCTTAAAAAATCCACTTTTATTAGAACGACGGTTCTCTAGAAAATATTCTTTAAAAACCCACCTTTATTGAGACAATGGTTCTCTAGAAAATATTCTTTAAAAAATCCACGTTTATTGGAACGATGGTTCTTTAGAAAATATTCTTTAAGAAAATTTACATTCACTGGAACGATGGTTCTTTAGAAAATAGTCTTTTAAAAATCCACGTTTATTGGTCCGATGGTTCCCTAGAAAATAGTTTTTAAAAAATCCGGGTTTTTTTTTTGTTTTTGAACGATGGTTCTCTGGAAAGTATTTTTTAAAAAATCAACATTTATTGGAAAGGTGGTTCTTTAGAAAATATTCTTTAAAAATCCATATTTATTGATCCGATGTTTCCCTAGAAAATATTTTTGGAAAATATTCTTTAAAAATTTACGTTTATTGGATTTGTCGTTCTTTAGAAACCGTTCCTTAAAAAATCTACAGAAAATACTTGTTAAAAATCCACGTTTACTGATCGGATCGTTCTCTAAAAAATTTTCATATAAAATCCACTTTTGCTGGCCGGATCTTTCTCCTGAAAATATTCTTTAAAAATCCACGTTTATTGCTCCGTGGAAAAAAATTCTTTAAAAATCCACGTTTATTGGTCCGTGGAAAAAAATTCTTTAAAAATCCACGTTTATTGGTCTGTGAAAAACATTCTCTAAAAAATCCACATTTTTTGGTCACAAATTTCCCACTGTTGCAATTGTAAAAAATTAATGCCTCAGCACATATTCCACGAAATGTGTTAGGGTCTTAACTCAGTCGACACTTAAACTCTTTGTATTCGTCTATAGTAGCAGTGTATGTGTGTGAGTGGATTTTTCAAATTGCAGCAACATAAAATGTGCACGAACAATTTATTTTTATGGTTTTTTACAGCAACAGCTACTACAACTGACACACTTCAAATGGAAAACTGAGTAACAACAAATAAAATAGCATTGAAAAAGGATAGTAAGAGGATGGGAAAGAAATAAAGAAAGAACATAACGAAACTCTTATAACCCTGCAGTAGAGCACGGAATATTTTGAAGCTTCTCCTCAGACGTGTATCCTTTAAATCTTCACTTCCTTAATGATGTCAGCAGAGACTCCACTCTGAATAGGTTCTAGAACCATATTACAGCTCTAATGTTAAAGCTCGTCTTAAGTCTCTTTACATGTGTCCTTCTCGTAGTTTAAGCTTTCTCTAAATACCTCATTCTTCGTTATCGCAATCATATTCCATGAGCTAGAATGATTATTGTGAAATAATCCAAAAATTACTAATAATTATACGCACTGGGATATTTTAGAAAAATCTTTATAACTACCAATCCATGGATTGAATTTTAAATCTAAAAGAATAATAATGAGAAGAAAACTATCTAGATGCAGGGTAGATAACACACAAAATAACAGTAAAATTCTGCGCAAATATCCCAAGTGGTTCCTCAAAACATCACCATAGAAAATTTTAATAAAAAATCTGATAAGATGTCATATAAGCACCCTGATTTTTGTATTTCAGATGCTTAGAAATACATTAATAAAACGAAAAACCTCTAAAATTACCTTAAGCTTTCCTCAACTTACGATTAAAGCTTTGCTTAGTACCTCAAATTAATTTCTTAACAACTTTTAAATAATTAGCTTCACATTGCATCGATATTATGCAAATATTTTCTCTTGGAATTATAGCCTCATTTTTGAGCTTTCTAAAAATAATTTACATTTCAAAATCAGACTTATACTTCGGAAGTTTTAGCGGTTAAGGCAAAATAACCCAATAATTAATAACAATCATACGCACTAGAGTATGATTTAAAAAACACCACAACAACCAAAGTAAAGGTCCTATTTTTAATATCAAACCCTTTTTGGAAAACTGCGGAGATGCCGAATTTGATTTTATATCTAAAAGAATATTAAAAAGAAAACTATTAAGATGCAGGATAAATAGAACACAAAATAACATTAAAATTATGCACAAATATCCCAAGTGATTCCTCAAAACATGACTGTAGAAAATGTTATTTAAAAAAATTGATCTTTTAAAATATCATATAAACACAATGATTTTTGTTCTTCAGATGCATTCCTCAACTAACAATTTAAGCTTTGGTGGGTACTTCAAAGATCTTTCTTCACAAATTTAAAACATTTGGCTAGATATTGCATAGATATATTCAACTAGGCTGAACATCGATTATGGTTATATTTTCTCTTGGAACTATAGCCTCATTTCTGAGCTTTCTAAAAATAATTTACCTTCTAAGATTAGACTCATGATTTAGAAGTTTCAGCGATTAAAGTAAAACAACCCAATAAATAATAGCAATCATACGCAACAGGGTATGAATTAAAAAAAAATCATAACTACCAACGTATAGGTCCGATTTTAAATATCTAAACATACTTGGAAAGCTGCAGAGATGCCGGATAAATAAAAATTAGAGGATTATTATTGCTCACCAATTGTTTTCTTAAAAATTTACGATTTAAGAAATACATTGTGCTTCCAGGAAACCTGTTGTCTTTAACCATGCACATTTCTTGTTTCTCTTGTATATAGCCAACTGTGATCCTTCAGGTGGTTCATAAGGACGTCTCTCAGCTTATTCATAAAGACTACTTGCAGCATCGTTATATAAATTTCCTTAATAAGGACAACGCCTCCCTTTTCTGGCTGTCTATATATGTAGGTCATATTTAGTTTGCCCACTGCCAACAGCTTACAAGGCTTTATATTCCCTTTAATAGCAGTACTACCAGTTCAACTCGAATTTATTTTAGAAAAAAATATATCATTGACAACTGCAAGAGAAGTAAGAAAATGTGTTGGACAAAATAATATGCCAATGAAACTTAAGAACTTAAGAGTGATGAAACTTAAAAAACAGAATGTTGAATAAAAATTTTCTCCCAAAATCGTGATTCCTCAAAATATGACCATATAAACTATTATTTAAACAATCCACTCTATTGATCTGGTAAAATATTCTTTCAACACCATGGTGTTTGTATTCAAGATGTCTATAAATAGATTAATAAAACGAAAACCCTCTAAAAATACCTAAAGCTTTCTTCAATTAACGGTTAAAGCTTTACTGGATACCTCAAATAAATTTCTTAACAATGTTTAAATAATTATCTTTACTCTGCATCGATATTGTCGACTAGGCTGATAGTCGTTTGTGGAAATATTTTCTCTTAAAATAGCCTCATTTCTGAGCATTCTAAAAATAATTTACCTTTCCAAATCAGACTTATAGTTCACAAGTTACAACGGTTAAACAAAACAACCTAATAATTAATAACACTCATACGCACTAGAGTATGAATTTAAAAACCGCCATAACTACCAAACTATAAGTTTGATTTTAAATATCAAAACATCCTTGAGAAGCTGCGGAGATGCCGGATAAATGTAAATTATAAAAATCTTATTATTCTTCACTTATTTCTGTTAATTATCCCCGACTTAGGAAATATATTAAGCTTAGAGTGACCACACACATTTCTTGATTCTCTTGCACGTAATCAACTGCGATCCGCCAAGTGGTCTCTTAGGACATCTCTCAGCATATTTGTAAACACTACTTGTAGCACCATTATAAGAACTTCCTTAATAAATATAACGAAGGGACTCATTTATAAAGTCATATTGTGGTCATCTACAAAAACAGCAAGTTCGTCTTCTTCCACATCCTTTTCTGGTGATCTATATATGTACATCACATTTAGTTCGCCCACTGCCAATAGTTTATAGACTTTGTATTCCCTTTACTAACAGTACTACCAGTTCAACTCGAACTCATTTCATCCGACAAAGTCCCAGAAAAAATATATCATTGACAACTGCTAGAGAAGTAAAAAATATGTAGAACAACATAAAATACCAATGAAACTTGAGTACTTAAGAGTGATGAAACACAAAAAAACAGAATGTGGAATGCAAAGTTCCTCGTAAAAATATCTAAACTCAAACAATGAAAAAATGTAAAGGAAAACTAGTTTTAAAAAGATGCTACGTACATGATAAAATTCAAAATAGGCTAAATAACAAAATTGGTTTTGACGGAGATTGATATAATTGCTTGTGGTCAATCCATACTCTATATATAAGCGTCAGAGATGAGAAATGTAGGGATCTTGTTGAGTAGATTTTTCCAATGTTGAAGACTCAATCAGCTTCCCCGCTTATGTGGAAATTGGATGTGCCTTCGGACTTGAAACGTCATTTAATTACGGAGAGTATCTGCCGGAGTAGGAGTAGAAAATCGACGGTATGACAGCAGGGATTTATAAAGCCATCTGACAAGTCATATCTGAGTATATTGAGTCCCTTCTCAGTGGTTGCTTTAATCGTGGGTACTACCCACGTGCTTGGAAACAGGTTCGTGTTGTAATACTGCTTAAATCGCCTGATAGGGTGAGGAGTAATCCCCGCTCGTATCAAGGCATAAGCCTTCTCCCAGTTCTTGGAAAGCAAGGAAGCGCGTGGATCCATGCGCAAATTGTTTGATTGGGTCAAATGCCAAATAAGTTCTAGGTGTATTTGTGGACGATAAGGGTGCATTTGACTTCACTTATTGTTGTGGTACTGCTTAAATCGCCTGATCAGGTGAGGAGTAATCCCCGCTCGTATTAGGGCATAAGCCTTTTCCCAGTGGAGGAATTATGAACGCGTGGATGCATTTACAGAATAGTTTGAGTTAGCCGAGTACCAAATAAGTAAGTTCAAGGTGTATTTTTGGACGTTAAGGGCGTATTTGACTTCCTTTCTTGGGATAGCGTGCTCGTTAAGTTGTCTGAGGTTAGGTGTCAGGAGTTCGTTTTCTGGTCAAGTTATTTAAGTGGAACAACGTCTATTGTCATGGGAGTCAAGGAGACGGTCTGGGCGGATGTGGAGGGAAGCTGCCATATGTGGTCCAATTAATAGGAATCTCATGAACACTTTCAAGATATGTGCGTATGCTGATGACTGGCTTATCATGGTTGAAGAGGAGACTCGTGTCGAGCAGAAACGTGGTCATGTCGTGGTGAGCAGGCCATAGGTATTGTTGGAATCTGGAGTTACCGAGTGGCTGTTAGCGTGGCGAGTGAGAAGACAGCGCTGAAGGGCAGCTTAGCACATAGATGTACTTCCCACATTCGAATTAGTGATCGTGGCATACGGTACGTTAATCAAGACAATTACCTGGGTGTAACTATGACTGTGATAATGAACTTCTTTTGAGGGACGAATAAAGTTACTGTGGTGTCTACGGACGCACTGAAAGTGTTACTTGCCGCCTTTCCTTTTAATTTGAATTGATATGTAGGTCTACTTTGTATAAGCTGAAGCGCGGTTTGCAACTGGCTGAGGATGATTGGTTCGGACCTTCTGATCTGGTGGATGGACATATTAGGCGATGCTGTGCAGTCCTTCGGGGGGAGCGTGATGCTGATAGTTGGCGACACTTGGCGCCCTACCTTTTGATCTGGGTACGATATATAGGTTTACTTTGTATAAGCTGAAACGCGGCTTGCAACTGGCTGAGGATGATTGGTTCGGACCTTCTGATCTGGTGGATGGACATATTAGGCGATGCTGTGCAGTCCTTCGGGGGGAGCGTGTTGCTGATAGTTGGCGTACTAAGTAGACGAACAGTGACAAAGGTCTGGTGATGTACGAATTTTTCCTGACATAATGCCCAGATTTCGATGAGTCTTCGATTCTGAGGGGGCATGGCTCTCTAAATGTATTTTTGCATATAAGAGGCCTGTCCGGGACGGATTTACGTGGGTTGATAGAGAAGGACCTACCTCCACTAATCCTCTCACATGGTCATCTCTGCAATTTGACATATTTGGTGTGGAGGAGTGTTATTGCTGCGTCGCTTCTCAGCCACCCGTGAGGGTTGTTGTGTTGTACGTTACCACGGTCCCATTCTACAGTTTGCGGGGACAGAATGTTCATTGTTGGTGATCCTATATTGTCCAGGGCTGATTGCAAGCCAACTGGTAGTAGTCTTTAGCTACGAAACTTGACCGAAGGCTTTATTGTGGTAACGAGGGTGCCTGGTGCCTCCATAGACCCTTTCTAAAAGAAAGGGTGCTTCTATATACCCTCTCTGAAAAAGGGTGATTCTATAGACCCCTTCTGAAAAAGTGTGCTTCTATAGGCCTTTTCTGAAAGAAAGACTGCTCCTATAAAACCTTTCTGAAAGAAAAGGTGCTTCTATAGACACTTTATGAAAGAAAGGGTGCTTCTATAGACCCTTTCTGAAAAAAAGGGTGCTTCTATATACGCTTTCTGAAAGAAAGAATGCTTCTATATACCCTTTCTGAAAGAAAGGCTGCTTCTATAGAGACCCTTTCGGAAAGAAAGTGTGCTTCTAAAGACCCTTTCTGAAACAAAGCTTGCTTCTATAGACACTTTCTGAAACAAAGGGTGCCTCTAAAGACCCTTTCTGAAACAAAGGGTGCTTCTAAAGATCCTTTCTGAAACAAAGGCTGCTTCTAAAAACCCTTTCTGAAAAAAAGGGTGCTTCTAAAGACCCTTTCTGAATCAAAGGGTGCTTCTAAAGACCCTTTCTGAAACAAAGGGTGCTTCTAAAGATCCTTTCTGAAACAAAGGCTGCTTCTAAAGACCCTTTCTGAAACAAAGGGTGCTTCTAAAGACCCTTTCTGAAGCAAAGGGTGCTTCTGAAGACTCTTTCTGAAACAAAGGCTGCTTCTAAAGACCCTTTCTGAAACAAAGGCTGCTTCTAAAGACCCTTTCTGAAACAAAGGGTGCTTCTAAAGACCCTTTCTGAAACAAAGGGTGCTTCTATAGAC
Source organism: Musca autumnalis (assembly GCF_047663935.1). Classification (NCBI taxonomy): domain Eukaryota; kingdom Metazoa; phylum Arthropoda; class Insecta; order Diptera; family Muscidae; genus Musca; species Musca autumnalis. Next base: position 16,962 of record NW_027412180.1, on the reverse strand, counting down.
CCTTTCTGAAACAAAGGGTGCTTCTGAAAGAAAGGTTGCTTCTATAGACCCTTTCTGAAAGAGAGGGTGCTTCTATAGACCCTTTCTGAAAGAAAGGGTGCTTCTATAGACCCTTTCTGAAAGAGAGGGTGCTTCTATAGACCCTTTCTGAAAGAAAGGTTGCTTCTATAGACCCTTTCTGAAAGAAAGGGTGCTTCTATAGACCCTTCTGAAAGAAAGGATGCTTCTATAAACCCTTTCTGAAAGAAAGGGTGCTTCTATACACCCTTTCTGAAAGAGCGGGTGCTTCTATAGACCCTTTCTGAAAGAAACGGTGCTTCTATAGACCCTTTCTGAAAGAGAGGGTGCTTCTATAGACCCTTTCTGAAGGAAAGGGTGCTTCTATAGACCCATTCTGAAAGACAGGGTGCTTCTATAGACCCTTTCTGAAAGAAAGGGTGCTTCTATAGACCCTTTCTTAAAGAAAGGGTGCTTCTATAGACCCTTTCTGAAAGAAAGGGTGCTTCTATAGACCCTTTCTGAAAGGAAGGGTGCTTCTATAGACTCTTTCTGAAAGAAAGGATGCTTCTATAGACCCTTTCTGAAAGAAAGGGTGCTTCTATAGACCATTTCTGAAAGGAACTGTGCTTCTATAGACTCTTTCTGAAAGAAAGGGTGCTTCTATAGACCCTTTCTGAAAGAAAGGGTGCTTCTATAGACCCTTTCTGAAAAAAGGGTGCTTCTATAGACTCTTTCTGAAAGAAAGGGTACTTCTATAGACCCTTTCTAAAAGAAAGGGTGCTTCTATAGACTCTTTCTAAAAGAAAGTGTGCTTCTATAGAGACCCTTTCTGAAAGAAAGGGTGCTTCTATAGAGACCCTTTCTGAAAGAAAGGGTGCTTCTATAGAGACCCTTTCTGAAAGAAAGCGTGCTTCTATAAAAACCCTTTCTGAGAGAAAGGGTGCTTCTATATACCCTTTCTGAAAGAAAGGGTGCTTCTATATACCCTCTCTGAAAAAGGGCTCTATAGACCCTCTCTGAAAAAGGGCTCTATAGACCCTTTCTGAAAAAGTGTGCTTCTATAGACCCTATCTGAAAAAGTGTGCTTCTATAGACCCTATCTGAAAAAGTGTGCTTCTATAGACCCTTTCTGAAAGAAAGGGTGCTTCTATAGACACTTTATGAAAGAAAGGGTGCTTCTATATACCCTCTCTGAAAAAGGGCTCTATAGACCCTTTCTGAAAAAGTGTGCTTCTATAGACCCTATCTGAAAAAGTGTGCTTCTATAGACCCTATCTGAAAAAGTGTGCTTCTATAGACCCTATCTGAAAGAAAGGCTGCTTCTATAGACCCCTTTTGAATGAATTGTGCTTTTATAGGCCCTTCAGCTCGCCTATAGAGACGTGCTTCAGCTCGTCTATAGAGACGTGCTTCAGCTCGTCTATAGAGACGTGCTTCAGCTCGTCTAAAGGGATGTGCTTCAGCTCGTCTATAGAGACGTGCTTCAGCTCGTCTAAAGGGATGTGCTTCAGCTCGTCTACAAGGACGTGCTTCAGCTGGTGTATAAAAACGTGATTTAGGTCGTCCATAAAGACGTGCTTCAGCTCGTCTGTAAAGATCTTCTATAGCTCGTCTATAAATATGTGCACTCCCTTCGCTTCCTCTTTAAATACTTTCTTTAGAACATCTAAAAGGACTCCCTTTCAAGCCTTTTTAAATTTAAACATTTTTGCATTCAACCAATCACATATCCAGCGATGACGTCAAACGTTATTACAACTACAACTACATATAAACATTTAACAAAGTATGTGTAAACATCTATATGCACCAACGAAAACATCTCCACCACTACTTTTACTAAGAAAAACAACTCAAAAGATTTTTTGTTTTGCTTCGAGAAATAAAAAACTCAAACAAAAACAAAGCAGACTTTTAACAATGTAACGAAGTGAAATAAGAACAAGTGAACGAAAAAAAAAACAAACTGGCACACAAACACCCAACAAAAAACAAACTAAGGTTTAGAATTTAAAACGAATTAATGAATCATAGAACAATGCCTTTAAACGTGACTTAAGTTTAGTGTTAACACAAAGCGTTGTTGTTGGCACATATAAGGATGTGATCGTGTGGAGTGTTTTAGGCTAAAGTAAAGGTATTTAAGAGGGAAATTAAAAAAAAGGAACACAGATGGACTGTTTTTTTTAATGGCGAAAAGTCAGAGCGCGTATGGAGGTGTTTTAATAAAATTATTAATGAAATAAACAGATCATAAAAGGGTGTTTTTTAATATTAACATTATGAAAATTATTGTTTAAAAGTAACAGGAAATATTTTAAGCTTAAAATTAATTTTAAAGTTTCAAAGAGACAAATTTTAAAATTTTTTTAGGGGAACGTTTTTGAATTACTGATTCTCCTACAAAATTTGAGATTTTTTTTTGAGATTATTGCTAAGATCAAAAACTTAACTTATCTTGATATTTTTCTAATTTTCAATAAAGTTCTTCTAATCTCTGGAATTTGAACTTTAAATCTATATTTTGTAATTTATTACCACCTTTCATAGGCAACAATTCCCAACCAAACCCCTTTTCCAATTCAATTTTCCCAGCGTAAAACTTGTTTACCAACACTTTCCCTTCCCCATTGCTCTCCTCGCGTTGCATAAAATTTGTTCAATTTCCCAATTCATGTTTGATATTCTGTTACTCTTTTTGCTTCTGGTTACAAAAAACTAATTAAAATTTGCATATTAAATTGATTTTATTGAAAGCTTTAATAACTCATGTTTTCCAATGTAGTGTATATGTGTTGGTGTTGTTGTTGTTTTAGTTGTTGTTGCTGTTGTTATCGATGTTTTTTCTGACATAAATATGTACATCGAAAACATGTTAAATGCTTAACATTTGCAATTAGTTGTTAATTAGTAACAAAAAAATTATATTTATTTAAGAATAAACAACATTAACGGTGACAACAACAACAACATGATAATAAATAAGCCACCAACCACAAAAGTTTCGAAATTTAAAAGTGAAGTGGATAAATATAAAATTATTTAAATATGCAATATTAAAATAGGGTTAAATAAAAAATGTAAAAATTTCAAGTTATATGATAAGGTCACCCTTGAAAAAATCTTTAAAAATTACTCATTATATGTAGGGGATCCTTGAATAAAATCCTTAAAAATGTCTCAACTTGCGCTGTGGGTATCCGTGAAAAAAATTCCTTAAAAAACTGACATTCTGTATTATAAAAATCCTTAAAAATACTTCTTTAAAAATTCCAGGTGGTGTGTTCTGGGGCTCCTTGAAAAAAAACCTTAAAAAATTAATTATTTTCCCACCCTTGGAAAATATCCTCGTTCGAAGTATTTTTTTTTGAAGACCCTTGTGTTGTGGAGATCCTTCAAACAAAACTAAATTTTTTTTGTGTTCTGGTGATTCTTCAAAAAACCTTTCCGAGCATCAGCTCGTCTATAAGGACTCGCATCAGCTCTTCTATAAGGACTCGCATCAGCTCGTCCATAAAGACTCCCTTCACCACGTCTATAAAGACTCCCTACATCTCGTCTATAAAGACTTCCTTCACCTCGTCTATGAAAACTCCCTTCAGCTCGTCTATAAAGACTCCCTTCAGCTCGTCTATAAAGACTCCCTTCAGCTCGTCTATAAAGACTCCCTTCAGCTCGTCTATAAAGACTCCCTTCAGCTCGTCTATAAAGACTCCCTTCAGCTCGTCTATAAAGACTCCCTTCAGCTCGTCTATAAAGACTCCCTTCAGCTCGTCTATAAAGACTCCCTTCAGCTCGTCTATAAAGACTCCCATCAGCTTGTCTATAAGGACTCCCTTCAGCTCATCTATAAAGACCTCCTTCAGCTAGTCTGTAAAGATCCCCTTCAGCTTATCTATAAGACTGTCTTCAGCTCGTTTATAAAGACTCCCTGCAGCTCGTTTATAACAGCTCCCATCAGCTCGTCTATAAAGACTCCTTCAGGCTCGTCTATAAAGACTCCCTTCAGCTCGTCTATAAAGACTCCCTTCAGCTCGTCTATAAAGACTCCCTTCAGCTCGTCTATAAAGACTCCCTTCAGCTCGTCTATAAAGACTCCCATCAGCTCGTCTATGAAATCTCCCGTCAGCTCGTCTATAAAGACTCCCTTTAGTTCGTCTATAAAAACTACGTTCAGGTCGTCTATAAAAACTCCCTTCAGTTCGTCTGTAAAAAACTCCCTTCAGCTCGTCTATAAAGACTCCCTTCAGGCTCGTCTATAAAGACTCCCTTCAGCTCGTCTATAAAGACTCCCTTCAGCTCGTCTATAAAGACTCCCTTCAGCTCGTCTATAAAGACTCCCTTCAGCTCGTCTATAAAGACTCCCTTCAGCTCGTCTATAAAGACTCCCATCAGCTCGTCTATAAAATCTCCCGTCAGCTCGTCTATAAAGACTCCCTTTAGTTCGTCTATAAAGACTCCCTTCAGCTCGTCTGTAAAGATTCCAGTTATAGACGAGCTGAAGGGAGTCTACATACACGAGCTTAAGTGGGTCTATATAGACGAGCTGAAGGGTCCTTTCAGCTCGTCTATAAAGGCTCACTTCAGTTCGTCTATAAAGACTCCCTTCAGCTCATCTATAAAGACTACCTTCACCTCATCTATAAAGACTCCCTCCAGCTCGACTATTAAGACTTCCTTCAGCTCGTCTATAAAGACTTCCTTCAGCTCGTCTATAAAAACTCCCTTCAGCTCGTCTATAAAAACTCCCTTCAGCTCGTCTATAAAGACTCCCTTCAGCTCGTCTATAAAGACTCCCATCAGTTCGTCTATAAAATCTCCCATCAGCTCGTCTATAAAGACTCCCTTCAGCTCGTCCATAAAGACTCCCTTCAACTCGTCTATGTAGACTCCCTTTAGCTCGTCATTAAGGACTCCCTTTAGCTCGTCATTAAAGACTCCCTTCAGCTCGTCTATAAAGACTCCCTTCAGCTCGTCTATACAGACTCCCTCCAGCTCGTCTATAAAGATTTCCTTCCGCTCGTCTATAAAGACTCCCATCAGCTCGTCTATAAAATCTCCCATCAGCTCGTCTGTAAAGACTGCCTTCAGCTCGTTCGGAGCCTTTATAGACGAGCTGATGGGAGATTTTATAGACGAGCTGATGGGAGTCTTTATAGACGAGCGGAAGGAAATCTTTATAGACGAGCTAAAGGGAGTCTACATAGACGAGTTGAAGGGAGTCTTTATGGACGAGCTGAAGGGAGTCTTTATAGACGAGCTGATGGGAGATTTTATAGACGAACTGATGGGAGTCTTTATAGACGAGCTGAAGGGAGTCTTTATAGACGAGCTGAAGGGAGTTTTTATAGACGAGCTGAAGGAAGTCTTTATAGACGAGCTGGAGGGAGTTGGTATAGACTAGCTGAAGGGAGTCTTTATAGACGAGCTGAAGGGAGTCTTTATAGACGAGCTGAAGGGAGTTTTTATAGACGACCTGAACGTAGTTTTTATAGACGAACTAAAGGGAGTCTTTATAGACGAGCTGAAGGAAATCTTTATAGACGAGCTGGAGGGAGTCTATATAGACGAGCTGAAGGGTGTCTTTATAGACGAGCTGAAGGGAGTCTTTAATGACGAGCTAAAGGGAGTCTACATAGACGAGTTGGAGGGAGTCTTTATGGACGAGCTGAAGGGAGTCTTTATAGACGAGCTGATGGGAGATTTTATAGACGAGCTGATGGGAGTCTTTATAGACGAGCTGAAGGGAGTCTTTATAGACGAGCTGAAGGGAGTTTTTTACAGACGAACTGAAGGAAGTTTTAATAGACGAGCTGAAGGGAGTTTTTATAGACGAACTAAAGGGATTCTTTATAGACGAGCTGAAGGAAGTCTTTATAGACGAGCTGAAGGGAGTCTTTATAGACGAGCTGAAGGGAGTCTTTATAGACGAGCTAAAGGGAGTCTTTATAGACGAGCTGAAGGGAGTCTTTATAGACGAGCTGAAGGGAGTCTACATACACGAGCTTAAGTGGGTCTATATAGACGAGCTGAAGGGTCCTTTCAGCTCGTCTATAAAGGCTCACTTCAGTTCGTCTATAAAGACTCCCTTCAGCTCATCTATAAAGACTACCTTCACCTCATCTATAAAGACTCCCTCCAGCTCGACTATTAAGACTTCCTTCAGCTCCTCTATAAAGACTCCCTTTAGCTCGTCTATAAAGACTCCCTTCAGCTCGTCTATAAAGACTCCATTCACCTCGTCTATAAAGACCCACCCCAGCTCGACTATAAAGACTGTCTTCAGCGCGTCCATAAAGACTACCAGCTCATCTATAAAGACTCCCTTTAGCCCATCTATAAAGACTCTATAACGACTCATTTCTGTTCGCCTATATAGACCCCCTTCAGCTCGTCTATAAAGACTCCCTTCAGCTCGTCTATAAAGACTCCCTTCAGCTCGTCTATAAAGACTCCCTTCAGCTCGTCTATAAAGACTCCCTTCAGCTCGTCTATAAAGACTCCCTTCAGCTCGTCTATAAAGACTCCCTTCAGCTCGTCTATAAAGACTCCCTTCAGCTCGTCTATAAAGACTCCCTTCAGCTCGTCTATAAAGACTCCCTTTAGCTCGTCTATAAAAACTCCCTTCAACTCGTCTATAAAGACTCCCTTCAGCTCGTCCATAAAGACTCCCTTCAGCTTGCATCAGTGTGAATATCTCTAGTATCTCTGGATCTGCCTCTCCAGATCACGAAAATTCTCCTTGAATCGCGTGGGGGGCTCGCGTGTATCCATTAGGTGGTGATTTGGATGGTCATGCCTATAGCATCCAAGCAGATATTGCATCGACAACATCCTGTTGTTGCGACACACCGTCAGAATCTTCGTCTCCTCATGCAAATGGTCCACTGAGCTCATTAGGAGTCACCCTGTTGCTGTTCTCAGGGCTGCATTCTAGCAGATTTGCAAGTTAGCAAACCATGCTGGCGCATAGCTTACCACAGACCGATCTATAGCGTTGTATGTGGTTAACCAGGTTTCTTTATCTGCACCCCAAATGCTGCCGGCTAGGAACTTGAGGACCTTGTTCCTGTTTATCATCTTATCGCTGATAGTTACAACAGGCGTGGATGATTTATACATACTATCGAATGTGACCCCCTAGGACTTAAGAGTAGTTTGTGGTCGGGATTATTGATCCGTCGATCTGTACATTCAGTGAGAGCTTCATTTGAGCCATCCACGTTGCGAACAGTGTGCCTGTTGGCTTGGTGGTGGATATGTTCACATTCCTCGCGAGGAAGAACTCAACAAGATCTATGAGATAGACGTTTAGCCTGTCACAAACAGGCCATGAGCGTACAATCATCGGCGTACATAATTAACTTAACGCCGAGAGAGGGCGTGGAATTTGCAGAAAGGTATTGGTTAAAGAGTTCCGGAGATATTACACCTCCTGGAGAACCCCCGTATCAAAAGCTTTGTTTAGATCCAATGCCATGAGCGTACAATTAGTAACTCACACAAGTAGTTGGTGACCCAGCGTTTCAGACAAGGCCGGAGGATAGTATCCTCGATATCCTCAAACAGCCTAGCATGGCTGATCGTATTAAAAGCTTTGTTCAGATCCAATGCTACCATCACTGTTCTGTGGCACGGTCTTTCCTGGTTTAATCTTCGGCTAATATATGTGAAAATGGCGTGAAATGCTGTTGTGATAATATGCAGCTTCCCTAACGCGTGTTTATGATCCGCAAGTGGATAACGCGTCGGGTATCTTTGCTACAGGCGATAGAAATGCGATCGGCCTGTATGATTTACCTTTGCTGGCATCCTTGCCAGGTTTCAGCAGCGGAATTACCCTGAGCATCTTCCAGGCTTAGTGAACTATTAGGGTGGCCAGCGATAGGATGAGAACCTTACTTAAATACTCGACTCCCGGGTCATCCAGCTGTTTTAGCATCACCATTGAAATTCCGTCAGTTCCAAGCGCTTTGGATAATTTTGGGCCTCGGATAACATCTCCAAAATCACCCTGACCATCCTCCAGGCTTCGTGAACTATTAGGGTGGCCAGGGATAGGTTGAGAACCTTACTTAAATACTCGGCTCCAGGGTCATCCAGCTGTTTTGGCATCACCATTGAAATTCCGTCAGGTCCAAGCGCTTTGGATAATTTTGCGCCTCGGATAACATCTGCAAAATCACAAATCGTATATTTTGGTGGTTCCTCCTCGGCTGGAAGATATTGCAAACGACATAAAACACTTATCTTCGGCCGGTCGCTATCGGGGTGCTGGATAAATTGTCTGCAAGAAAAGCCCACGCACCTCTTTGTATCTGTCATTGCCACGCCGTTAAACATGGCAGATGTCCGATTATCCCTCTTACCAGGGTTGGATAGCGCCTAAACCGTTGTCCACAATTGACTACAACCGGTTCCAATGTCGTAGCACTTCCGATGCTCTAGCCACTTCTTCCGCTTGTGTTCACCGACTAACTTATTGCCTTCCACTGTCAAGTCTCTGACTCTGGGGTAATTAGGGTTCATGCGGTGAAGCTCATCACGCTCATTTGCTAATACCGCCGCCTCTGCAGGGAAATTAGGTTTTATTTCAGGTATTCGATCAGCAGGAATATGGCGAGCGGCTGCAGCAGTAATGAGGTCTCGGAATTTCCTCTCTGTTACCCGAACATCAGAGGGATTGGGCAGTTTACAGGCGATGAAGTCTGCCCGTCTGTTTGATGGAGACAATTATAGAGAGATGCTGTGACTTTAGAGAAATTACGGACTACCAGGTGACGTCGTTTGTCAGGCCAATTGACCAAATGGTTACCTGTGGCACTCTCCGCTAATGCTGGTAGAGGCTTCTGGCTACATTTCCTGAGTATTTCAGATATGTAAAACTTCTCTATAGGTGGTATCCTAAGACACGCCGGGAGATAAATAGTAAGTCCCATATCATATGAATCGGGGTGCTCTTATTGATTTAAGAGAAGTATTCCTTCTGCCTTGGGGATATTTGTGGGAACATATTCATATATAAGACCAGTCGATTATGACCTTCCAAAAGCGGGCCAATGTTGAGAGCATAGGTTAAAAATCCTTGAATAAATTAAATAAAAATCCATGTCATTTTTTGTGACGTTTCTTGAAAATTATTGTTTCACAATTCGACTTTGTTTGCGTTATATGGTCCCGTGAAAACTATTCTTCAATGAATCCAAATTTTCTGCTCTGAACATATTTGACTAAAATTATGTCCAGTAGCTTAGTCTCCCTGAGCCACTGTATAACCATGCTGATACCACTTTTCCTAACAAACCATTAATGTTTATGATGTGTGTACGTGTGTAGTTAAGTATTGTGTAATTTTAAATGTAATGTGTTATAGACAACAACAACAACAACAATACAATGAGCAGCAACAACATAATTGAAGTAGTATTAAATGTTCGTTGAAACGGAAGCGCTAACAACTTGTAGCTGTAGCTAGAGGTGGTAGTCGTAGTCCTTGCTGCTGCTATTATGATGTTGCTGTTGTTGTTCATTATTATTATTCTATTGTAATGTAGAGGTAATGGTCGTAGTAGTATGTATATGTATATGTAAGTATATGTCGTGATGACGTCTGGTGCTGGCTTTGCCCGAAACTGTGCTGCTACAAATGCTAAAACTGTAAACATCAATTTGGGTCAACATCTCTATAATCAGCTAAACTGTGGTTATTTAACAACTACAACCTTGTTTTGCTCTCTCGTTCTCTTTGCTTCTGGCTGTCTCTTGCTCTTCTTCCATAACTTAATGGTGTATTATAGTATGGGTGTGTATTGCTGTGCCATACTGTGGCCCATTAAACCAATAAATATAGACGTACTTTAATTGAATTTGAAACTAAAAATTGTTCGATGTGTATTCCCCTCTTTCTCTCTCACGCTCTTTCTCTATCCCCTACTCATTACTTCCTTGTTGATCTATTTCTGTGTAACAAAGTTTGTAACCAACATTGTGCTAACTCTTGCTGTTCTTCCTCCTTCCTGTAAAAGGTACTTCCGTTGAAAATTGTATTGAAAAACAAATTTTGAAATCAAACAAAACTATTTAAAACAAAAACACAATTTTTACAGATTTACAATGTGGCTGTGCTTTAACACAATTCGGAAAAGTCTCACCAGGTAGAACATTTATATATTTTTATTTTAATTTAATTTAATATTTATTTATAACTTTTAAACTAAAAAAAAAACAACAAATCCCAAACAAAAATCATTTCGTTAAAAGCCTAATAGTCATTGAATTTAATTTGTATGTGTTTGTAAAATATTGATAACCTATCCAAATCTCTGATAATCTTTCAATTATTGATGTTGATTTGGGATTTCCAATTTGTGTCGTTTGTTGTTTTTACTCTAAGCTGATTGTTTCAACTCAATTTGTAGTGACTAAATAAAAAAAAATAAAAAACTAGTTGACCCTCATTTGCCAACCATTCGGCAACAAATAATTCTAAACTTTTCGGAGGGTTTAAGTCAAACAAAAAGGACTGAAAAATAAACGAATAAACTGGAGTTTATTTATCTAATGTACTGGGTTTAGAAAATTGTTTCTATAGGAAAACCCTTCGAACTGGGTTCTGAGAAAACCCTCCGAACTGGGTGCAGAGAATTTTTTCTATAGAAAAAACCCTCCGAACTTGGTTCAGAGAATTTTTTCTATAGAAAAAACCCTCCGAACTGGGTTCAGAGAATTTTTCTATAGAAAAAATTCTTCTTCTATAGGAAAACCCTTCGAACTAGGTTCTGAGGAAACCCTCCGAACTGGGTTCAGAGAATTTTTGGTATAGAAAAAACCGCTCCGAACTGGGTTCAGAGAATTTTTTCTATAGAAAAAGCTGCTACGAACTGGATTCAGAGAATTGTTTTAATAGAAAAACCCTCCGAAGAATTATTTCTAAAGAAAAAACCCTCCGAACTGGGGTCCAGAGAATTATTTCTAAAGAAAAAACCCTCCGAACTGGGGTTCAGAGAATTGTTTCTATAGAAAAAAACCGCTCCGAACTGGGTTCAGAGAATTTTTTCTATAGAAAAAAACCGCTCCGAACTGGGTTCAGAGAATGTTTTCTATAGAAAAAAACCGCTCCGAACTGGGTTCAGAGAATTTTTTCTATAGAAAAAACCCGCTCCGAACTGGGTTCAGAGAATTTTTTCTATAGAAAAAAACCTCGAAACTGGGTTCAGAGAATTTTTTCTATAGAAAAAACCGCTCCCAACTGGGTTCAGAGAATTTTTTCTCTTTAGAAAAAACCGCTCCGAACTGGGTTCAAAGAATTTTTTCTATAGAAAAAACCGCTCCGAACTGGGTTCAGAGAATTTTTTCTATAGAAAAAACCGCTCCGAACTGGGTTCACAGAATTTTTTCTATAGAAAAAACCGCTCCGAATTGGGTTCAGAGAATTTTTTCTATAGAAAAAAACCGCTACGAACTGGGTTCAGAGAATTTTTTCTATAGAAAAAAACCCGCTCCGAACTGGGTTCAGAGAATTTTTTCTATAGAAAAAACCCGCTCCGAACTGTGTTCAGAGAATTTTTTCTATAGAAAAAACCGCTCCGAACTGTGTTCAGAGAATTTTTTCTATAGAAAAAACCGCTCCGAACTGTGTTCAGAGAATTTTTTCTATAGAAAAAACCGCTCCGAACTGAGTTCAGAGAATTTTTTCTATAGAAAAAACCGCTCCGAACTGGGTTCAGAGAATTTTTTCTATAGAAAAAACCGCTCCGAAGTGGGTTCAGAGAATTTTTTTTATAGAAAAAAAACCTCAATTCCCCTTGTCTGTCATCTTATTTGTATCCCTTCTTCGCAATTGAATACTTGGCCACAATCCTTTTACTTTTATTATCCTTTCATGTCCGACCTTTATGTTACCTAGTATTTTCTTATTGCTAATGAAACCTGCTTCCGTTGTTGCTGCCAACTATTGGCCTGCTTTGAGTTGAGAAAAAACAAAGCAGAAAAATAGCCTCTAACCGAATTACCTTTATTTAGTTACACCACAAATATCCATCTTGATTGGATGTTAGAGAAAAAAGACAAGAAGAAGGGCGACAGTAGCAAAAATACAAAAAGAAAACTATGGCGGCAGATGGCTTTGTTTCTGAACTTGTCACCCATATCAAAACATTTTTTCCATACACACCGAACAATAAAAGAGCGAAGAGCTCCAGTTTGGCGAATTGAAAAACAACAGAAAATGACAAAAATAACACCAATTGACCTCAATTTGTTTGTGTCAATTTATTGTTGCTCATTCATTCATTCGTTCGTTCGTTTAGTCGGCTGGTAGGGTTTGTTTTCTGTGGATAGTTGCTCGGTTGGTTGAAAATGTCATTGCAGCTACAAAAAAGGACGACACACGGGTAATAAAAACCAAACACAAGCCCCATAGCCTCGACAGTTATAACATGCATATGTAAAATAAAGTTATTTTGCCTTCCTCCCACCCTCCCCTGCTGTGTCGGTCCACCCAACAACACTTTAACAATACCCTAGCAATAACAATATTCTCACCTTTGGCATCTCTTCTGAAATTCATTTGATTGTCGTTGTTGTTAGTTTTTTGCCGAACACAACAGAAAACAAATAAAACCTTACAACCTTACATACACATAAACAATAGATGGCTGTGTTGAAACACATTGTAGATTGGCATGTAAATAAATAACAAATCACAAATATACAGAAGCCACAGATGGGCTGGCATATGGGTCCTTCGAATAAGTACACATCTGCAATAAAGGGCGACAGAATATTATGATTCTAAAAACAGAAAAAAATTGTTTCTCCAGATATTACGATAAAACTGGTCAAGCTCAAGCTGACAGATCGAGCAGAACCCTTCTTTTAATATCAATCAAACAAAAGCACTTACACCCATTTCAAAAACCAACATGACTGGATACAGGAATGTCATCAGAAAACCCCCTGTCAGCACTACTGATGTCACAAAATGACATCTCCTAGGGAATTGCAATTGCTTAAACTGTTCACAAGGCATGTCAAAAAAGGGGAGAAGGGAAAATCCACCAAAATAACTATCACTTAACTATAAAGAGAAAACAGACAACAAGAGGTGTTGGAAAAAAATAAAAAAGTGTCACAGTTCATTGGGCTGAGGATCCTTGAAAAATATTCTTTAAAAAATCCACGATTATTGGGCTAAGGGTGGTTGAAAATATTCCTTAAATAATCCACGTTTATAAGGCCGAGGGTGGATGAAAAACATTCTTTAAAAAATCCACGATTATTGGGCTAAGGGTGGTTGAAAATATTCCTTAAATAATCCACGTTTATAAGGCCGAGGGTGGATGAAAAACATTCTTTAAAAAATCCACGATTATTGGGCTAAGGGTGGTTGAAAATATTCCTTAAATAATCCACGTTTATAAGGCCGAGGGTGGATGAAAAACATTCTTTAAAAAATCCACGTTTATTAGGCTGAGGGTGGTTGAAAAATATTCTTTAAAAAATCCATGTTTATTAGGCTGAAGGTGGTTGAAAAATATTCCTTAAAAAACCACGTTTATTGGGCAGAGGGTGGTTGAAAAAATATTCTTTAAAAATCCACGTTTATTTGGCAGAGGGTGGTTGAAAAAATATTCTTTAAAAATCCACGTTTATTTGGCTGAGGATCTTTGAAAAATATTGTTTAAAAAAGCAACGTTTATTAGGCTGAGGGTGGTTGAAAAATATTCTTTAAAAAATTCACGTTTATTAGGCTGAGGGTGGTTGAAAAAAATCCTTAAAAAATCCACATTTATTAGGCTGAGGGTGGTTGAAAAATATTCTTTAAAAAATTCACGTTTATTAGGCTGAGGGTGGTTGAAAAAAATCCTTAAAAAATCCACATTTATTAGGCTGAGGGTGGTTGAAAAATATTCTTTAAAAAATCCACGTTTATTAGGTTGAGGGTGGTTGAAAAATATTCTTTCAAAAATCCACGTTTATTAGGCTGAGGGTGGTTGAAAAATATTCTTTAAAAAATCAACGTTTACTAGGCTGAGGGTGGTTGAAAAATATTCTTTAAAAAATCCACGTTTATTAGGCTGAGGTTGGTTGAAAAATATTCTTTAAAAAATCAACGTTTACTAGGCTGAGGGTGGTTGAAAAATATTCTTTAAAAAATCCACGTTTATTAGGCTGAGGTTGGTTGAAAAATATTCTTTAAAAAATCCACGTTTATTAGGCTGAGGGTGGTTGAAAAATATTCTTTAAAAAAATCCACGTTTATTAGGCTGAGGGTGGTTGAAAAATATTCTTTAAAAAATTCACGTTTATTAGGCTGAGGGTGTTTGAAACATATTCTTTAAAAAATCCACGTTTATTAGGCTGAGGGTAGTTGAAAAATATTCTTTAAAAAATCCACGTTTATTAGGCTGAGGGTGGTTGAAAAATATTCTTTAAAAAATCCACGTTTATTAGGCTGAGGGTGGTTGAAAAATATTCTTTAAAAAATCCACGTTTATTAGGCTGAGGGTGGTTGAAAAATATTCTTTAAAAAATCCACGTTTATTAGGCTGAGGGTGGTTGAAAAATATTCTTTAAAAAATCCACGTTTATTAGGCTGAGGGTGGTTGAAAAATATTCTTTAAAAAATCCACGTTTATTAGGCTGAGGGTGGTTGAAAAATATTCTCTAAAAAATCCACGTTTATTAGGCTGAGGGTGGTTGAAAAATATTCTTTAAAAAATCCACGTTTATTAGGCTGAGGGTGGTTGAAAAATATTCTTTAAAAAATCCACTTTTATTAGGCTGAGGGTGGTTGAAAAATATTCTTTAAAAAATCCACGTTTATTAGGCTGAGGGTGGTTGAAAAATATTCTCTAAAAAATCCACGTTTATTAGGCTGAGGGTGGTTGAAAAATATTCTTTAAAAAATCCACGTTTATTAGGCTGAGGGTGGTTGAAAAATATTCTCTAAAAAATCCACGTTTATTAGGCTGAGGGTGGTTGAAAAATATTCTTTAAAAAATCCACGTTTATTAGGCTGAGGGTGGTTGAAAAATATTCTTTAAAAAATCCACTTTTATTAGGCTGAGGGTGGTTGAAAAATATTCTTTAAAAAATCCACGTTTATTAGGCTGAGGGTGGTTGAAAAATATTCTATAAAAAATCCACGTTTATTAGGCTGAGGGTGGTTGAAAAATATTCTTTAAAAAATCCACGTTTATTAGGCTGAGGGTGGTTGAAAAATATTCTTTAAAAAATCCACGTTTATTAGGCTGAGGGTGGTTGAAAAATATTCTTTAAAAAATCCACGTTTATTAGGCTGAGGGTGGTTGAAAAATATTCTTTAAAAAATCCACGTTTATTAGGCTGAGGGTGGTTGAAAAATATTCTTTAAAAAATCCACGTTTATTAGGCTGAGGGTGGTTGAAAAATATTCTTTAAAAAATCCACGTTTATTAGGCTGAGGGTGGTTGAAAAATATTCTTTAAAAAATCCACGTTTATTAGGCTGAGGGTGGTTGAAAAATATTCTTTAAAAAATCCACGTTTATTAGGCTGAGGGTGGTTGAAAAATATTCTTTAAAAAATCCACGTTTATTAGGCTGAGGGTGGTTGAAAAATATTCTTTAAAAAATCCACGTTTATTAGGCTGAGGGTGGTTGAAAAATATTCTTTAAAAAATCCACGTTTATTAGGCTGAGGGTGGTTGAAAAATATTCTATAAAAAATCCACGTTTATTAGGCTGAGGGTGGTTGAAAAATATTCTTTAAAAAATCCACGTTTATTAGGCTGAGGGTGGTTGAAAAATATTCTTTAAAAAATCCACTTTTATTAGGCTGAGGGTGGTTGAAAAATATTCTTTAAAAAATCCACGTTTATTAGGCTGAGGGTGGTTGAAAAATATTCTTTAAAAAATCCACGTTTATTAGGCTGAGGGTGGTTGAAAAATATTCTTTAAAAAATAAACTTTTATTAGGCTGAGGGTGGTTGAAAAATATTCTTTAAAAAATCCACGTTTATTAGGCTGAGGGTGGTTGAAAAATATTCTTTAAAAAATCCACGTTGGTTGAAAAATATTCTTTAAAAAATCCACGTTGGTTGAAAAATATTCTTTAAAAAATTCACGTTGGTTGAAAAATATTCTTTAAAAAATCCACATTTATTAGGCTGAGGGTGGTTGAAAAATATTCTTTAAAAAATCCACATTTATTAGGCTGAGGGTGGTTGAAAAATATTCTTTCAAAAATCCACGTTTATTAGGCTGAGGGTGGTTGAAAAATATTCTTTAAAAAATCCACGTTTATTAGGCTGAGGGTTGTTGAAAAATATTCTTTGAAAAATCCACGTTTATTAGGCTGAGGGTTGTTGAAAAATATTCTTTAAAAACTCCACGTTTATTGGACTGAGAGTGGATGAAAATATTCTTTAAAAAATCCACGTTTATTAGGCTGAGGGTGGTTGAAAAATATTCTTTAAAAAATCCACGTTTATTAGGCTGAGGGTGGTTGAAAAATATTCTTTAAAAAATCCACGTTTATTAGGCTGAGGGTGGTTGAAAAATGTTCTTTAAAAATCCACGTTTATTTGGCTGAGGATCCTTGAAAAATATTCTTTAAAAAATCCACGTTTATTAGGCTGAGGGTGGTTGAAAAATATTCTTTAAAAATCCACGTTTATTAGGCTGAGAGTGGTTGAAAAATATTCTTAAAAATCTACACTTCTTAGGCTGAAGGTGGTTGAAAAATATTCTTTAAAAAATCCACGTTTATTAGGCTGAGGGTGGTTGAAAAAATATTCCTTAAAAACCACGTTTATTAGGCTGAGGGTGGTTGAAAAATATTCTTTAAAAATCCACGTTTATTAGGCTGAGGGTGGTTGAAAAATATTCTTAAAAATCTACACTTCTTAGGCTGAAGGTGGTTGAAAAATATTCTTTAAAAAATCCACGTTTATTAGGCTGAGGGTGGTTGAAAAAATATT